>NW_022280121.1:1040511-1060528 GCF_004355925.1 Anarrhichthys ocellatus
ATCGACCCAACCTACCCTTCAGCTTCCGACCAGGACTGGCTGGTTAATCTTCCCGAGGCGTTCAGTGTCTAACCGACCCCCCTGATGCCAGCAGACAAAGAGAGGGCTCCGTAATTCTCCCTTTCTCTCCTTTAGCCTCACCCACCCTCACCCTTTTACCGCACCCCCCACTTACATTCTCCATCCATAGGGCCCCAGAACCAGCGGAAAGGCTTTGAAGAGGGGCAACACCCCCTCCCAGCTTCTGCCTTCCATCCCTCTAGTACCCCCACCCGTCAAAAAAAAACCTGCACCGCCAAGGCTGTCAGGGTGGCCCTTCCTTCTCTCCCCCCTTTGTTAGGTCCTGTGTACCCCGCTTTACATACCCCAGAACCTTAGCATCTACCCCCCCCCCCCATCCAGCCCATGAAAGACCGACCTGCTCAAGAATGTTGTTTTTAGCTCCTTCCTTTTCTCATTGAGCGGGTGATTGGTGATGTGCCCGGTTTTGTTGCCCGTATCAATGGTGCCACTTGATGACAATTTGGCGGGCGAGACGGCCATTTTTAATCAGACGTTAATTTATTGCGCTGCACCCTTGCTGGCGTGACTTTGGTTAAAGGAATGAGTAGGGTGTTGTGTAGCTTTTTGTCCCTTGTTTTGTTGGGGAGTGTGGCTAACATTAATAGCGTGTAGCTATAGTCATTCTTTACAGAGGCCTCCAGCGGCAGCCTTGCCTGGGCAAAAAGACCTAAATGCATCGGAGCACAAACGCATCAGGGTTACAAACACTGGATCCTCTAGTTATAATAGATGTACAATATGTACTCGCTGTACACTACACAACTTTTTCTTGGAAAGAGTGGGACAGACACCTGCCAGTTAAGGCGCTAGGAAGTGTTAAGAAGTGCTTGTTTTTTGGTCCAGCATAGCATTTAAAACCTTCTCAGCTCACACCTTTCTGAAACCCACAATCCAACAAGCAGAGCGACTTCATGCAGCGATTGACCGGGTGTGCTGAGGTGAGAAAATATGCAGGGTTTGAACTTCTCTCTCAGGCTTGCTTTTTTATTTTATATACAGCAAATTCTGTCACTTCCAACACTCTGAATGCCTTTCGGGAGAGACTGTCTGAAAATGTGTGCCGTTATGCCCACATTCAAACCATTACTGCATTGTGCTCCCGCCCTCGAGTGTGGCTGTTCAGCACAGGTATAAACATTTGCCTTGTCGTACATGTTGCACAAACTAGTTTGTTTTCATCAAAACACGATCTCATGACACATTGAACATTCTCTGTCTTCTTCCAGTTGGCAAACTAAAGTCGTGCACCACAGCCCGGTGATCAGCTTGAGCGTCGGTCACTGTTTGATGATCTGACAAGCGCTTCATAGACACCTTGAGTGTGGATGGAAGTCCGGGACAGAGGGACACGGTTGACCATGACTAAGATCACCATGGTCACAGAGTTTTCACAAAAGTGAGCTCAGGAAACTCGGCTTGCTTTTAGCATGTACCGTGTAGGATAGATGAGTAGGGGTCAGACTTAGCTGATCTACCAAAGATGAATGCTGGCCACCTGATACCTGGTCTCGCCATATTAATTCACCACGCTGGATTTATAGTAAACCGGCAACCAGAAATCTGAGCTTGAACTGTGACCAAAGAATCACCGCTGGTCCTCTCTGTCTCTTTTTCTCTGTGCATGCTGCTTTGTCTAACTTGTGCAATATGGGTCTTTCTCTTCGGTATCCTGCGTTTATTGATGCTAGTGGCAATCTTTTCAAGTCCGGTCTTCTACCACATTCCGAAACCCATTACCAGTCAAAGTAGAATGTGGGAGAAAATCACCATTACTGTGTCTGTGGGTGTGGATACCTGAGTGAATGGCATGTGCACAGCTGGAAAAATGATCCTACTTCAAACAGCGTTATGAATCAGAGAGGTATCACTAACGCCACCCACTCAAAAGCAATAAAACAAGTGCAGGGAGGGGTTCCGTGCGTGTCTTGCAAGAAGGGAAGTGAAAGTGGTAAGGAAGACATTAACCAAACCGAAGATTTGTAGAACATTAACAGATCACACCTTAACCATATTGTTCCTGGTTTTATGAATGAATGTGGGCATTGTTCTGAAACAACTCAGTTTTCGCAGCACCTCTGATTGCTCTGAGTACGCTCAACCTTGCAGCAATTGTGCCAGTTATGTAATCAATGTGCTTTTAAGTGCAGCTGAGGTATGTATAGGGGATTTACATAGATTGGGGTGCACGCTCCAAGAGGGTTGGGGGCCCCCAGTCAAATAAGACAAAAAACGAGGGCAGGATATGAAGTCAGGACTTGAACATACCTTCATTGTGAGAACATGAGCCTCAGGTCAAGGCTATATAACTAACACCCAATATCAATAAAGACTGGGACAGCTACTTCTACATCCACATTTCATTTTCAGTAAATGCCTGCAACTTACACTAAGCAATAACACTATAAAATACTTCAAACGATCTTCACTCTACTGGCTTTCTTTTGTTCTTGCCGAATCTTATCACAATAGGCTTTGATAGAGGAGCGCGGGAAGATCAAGTTTTAAAGTCACTTTTACAGCTTATTATCTGGACAATACAAAGAAAGTGAAAGAGAAACAGGCAGGAGAGTGTGAGAATGAGATAAAGAGAGCAATAGAGTGCGAGAAATGTAGGGAAAAGAGCTGCACAGTTTAAGAACAATGTGATGTGTGTGTGTGTGTGGGTGTGTGTGTGTGTGTGTGCGTGTGTGTGTGTGTGGCTGATTTTATAATATATGATTTTATAAGAAGTCAGACACATTTTGCCCAGAAATGGTTTGTTCTGTCTAATAATCATGAATGGAAAACTTTATTCACCAGGACAATACATTGAATTTTTTTAAACTGAGTCTCACAAATTCATTGCCAGTATTGGCTCAAGAGAATAAACACGAAAAACCGTGTGGGCAATACATAGATATATACACAGGCAATACGCAGACACTGATACAAGCATTGAGTCAATGCCTCCCTTTTATTTTTTTATGTGTGTGATGCTTTGCACATTAAACCAAAGCCCTCCACAACAGACGCACACGAACAAACACCCAGCCAACTGCTTGAAGTCTAGCGAGTAAAATGCTCACATGGTATGGTATACACAAATAGATGTGATTTGGCATTGTGTGAAGCCATAATAGTACTGAGTGTTTCAAAATATCACCCCAAGTTCGAAGAGTACTACTCTACCCTCAACCCTTGCCATGCTGTAATTACACACCTCTAAGTTGTTTTTTAATGCTTTTTATATGATAGAAATGAGCTCCAGGCTTATGGAGACCTTCAGTACTCAATTGATTGTGTGCTTAAAAGCACAGTTTGCAAATATCATTAATCATATGAGAGCCTAAGGACCCAAATTTGAACAAACTGGTGGCTTTTATGTAGCCTGAGACATATTACTCTTTTAGTTGTGATCGTGTTCTTATTGAAAAGCTGGTTGTTCAGGTTTTCAGCTGCCAATCTAACTGCTGAAGGATGTCCTCCTGGATATGGATTACATAACGCTAATATTCATGTACTGTTGTGTTTGTTTTGAGCAACAACATGGCAGTGTGGTGTATCAGTGGTTGAGGGAGTCCACTCAGGCTTGTGTGGGTTCCGCCAAGGTGTTGTGTTCAAAGACCGGAAGACCAGGAGAGCTAAAGACTCTAAAACAGTGTTTCTGTCTTTTTTCCCCCAATGCATGTTGGGATAAATTCTTACCCTGAAGGGGAGAAGGCAAATGTATGTAATGGATGGATTGAGGAATAGACGACCAAATGAACTGAAGTGCATCCGAGCACTTTTTCCTCCAGCTAATTGGTTCGCAATTGTACATTCAGACAACTGTATAGTATTTGCTATAAACTGTGACTAGTCCTCAAAGCACCATCCATACTCTTAATCAGGGTTGTCAGATGGCAGTTTCTATATCCCTGAACCATGCAAATTAAGGTTTTCCTTACTACATTTACCTAAAGGGGGGCTGTCCTCATTAACAAAGCACTTATTATAATTTGCCCGTACCTTCATTCTCTGATTTCACCATCGCTCTTTCATATTTCTCTGCCATTCGTTACAGCCTACATCCCCGTGAGGCCTATTGGATGCATATAAAACATGATTTTAGGGCTAATATAAACCTGTTATGTACATAGAAACAGCTTTTAATGGCTGCCCACTTCTAATCTGTAGCATTGGCTTTGAAAGGGGGAATAATTTCAGGCTTTGAGGATGATAAAGAGTGATGGAGGGAGCTGTATGGAGAGGCAAGCATGCGTTTCCCATATCAATCAAGGCCTATGGATGGCGTGGCTAGTTAGCAGCTCCTGATTGTTTTGAGGCCCTTGGCTGGGGTTCCAGTGTATCCCCGAGGCCTGTCCCTTTTGGTTGGCCCAGTGGGGGGCGAGGTGGCGCCTCCGCAGCCCCAAATCCAGCCCACGTTCATGCGTCCGTTCGGATCCATCACTGCAGGGCGGAGTGGTGGGGCAAGGGCCGGCCTTTGTCCAGCACCGCATTCTTCGGCCCATTGTGCGCAGACCACAACCATTTAGGGATTTTAAAGGCTCGTTTGCACAATTCCTTTTGTCAGCGGCCCTCAGCACAGAAAAGCAGGAGAGCAGTGTAGGGGGGGTGGGGTGGGGTGGGGTGGAAAACAAAATAAGGAATAAAAAAAGGAGGTAAAAAATGAGGTTTGTCGTTGATGTTCTTTTTCAATTACATGGAGTGGTGATTTAGTAAATCAGGGCCCTTGGCACAATACATACGCTACCCGACGCCTTCATTTTACGCTCTGTGTCTTATACCACGTCTTCATGAACGTCTTAGATTTCTTTTTTCTTGGGCAACAGGCAGGCATACTTTTCTCATGGCACCAACGCACATGTCGTAATGGGAATACAGATACCCGGCTCAGACACATCACATGTTCTCATAGAGTAAAACAAATGCTTAGCATAACAAGATATCATGGACCCCCCCTCCCAGCTGCCCTTAAGAAAACAGCTTCTTATCAGAATATTTTCCCTTTTCTCTGCATTCCTGTGAATACCACTGAGCTGTGAGGGTCCTGGGTTGGAGAGCTTGTTTTGACTGTGATAAATGCAATGCATATATATGTGTGTGTGTGTGTGTGTGTGTGTGTGTGTGCGTGTGTTCTGTTGCATAACCCAGACCATCTACCATCTTTAATGACATCATAATGTATAGCCAGGATGCTTAGGCATCTGACTTAATAGAGAGTCTGTGAATTCACAGTTGACATTGCTGAAGTTAATCATTTCATTGATTGTATTTGCAATATTTACTGTTGCAGTGCCACAACACTGACATAGATCAAGCATCACTCGACTGCACTTCGTCCTGTCCTCATTGGGGTTACAACTTTTAGTATCTGACTGAATAAGGGTTATAAAAAGGAAGAGGATTTTAATTTCATTGTGATAAGCTTTATAGTAATGTGTAATAACTGAACCTAGGGGTGGGTGGATTGACACTTAAAGTATGAAGACATAAAGTCTTGTATGGAGTATCAATATTTACATTTGTAGGAGTAACACCAATCCTATCCGTCTCACATGAGATCATGTCTGGGTGTATTAGCAGTCCCTGCACCCCTTGCTTCTCTGCAGCTTAGTTCAGCGAATTCACACAACAGTAGGAGCTAACAGTAATGAAAATGTAGTCCGATGTACACGGTGAAAGATGCATTTGGCTCTTTGTGACACATTGCCCTCTCCTACGTGGTATTACATCAGCTGCTTTTGATAATAAAAATGATTGATAATGGTGATTCTGGCCTCGTATTACTTGGTATCTGATCAGGATGATCAAATTAAGTTGAATGAATAGCTTTGCCTGAAGAAAAAACATCTCAAATCAAAAGAAAATTCCCACTTATTCTGATCATAGTTAACCAACTGTTGGATATGATCATATAATGAGTAAACAAACTGTCAGATCAAATTATAAGTGAACAAACTTTCTGATCCGACAGAATATTAGATGCCAACTTTTCGTTACTTCACTCTCATACTCGATAATTTCAGTCACTACTCAACAAGTATTAAAGGAATACTTCACCCACAAAATAATTTGTTTATCAATTACTCACTCCATGTTGCCTTGATTTCTTAAAGAAAACTTTGTTTTTCTTGCATGCCTCCACAGAGAACCGCAGACGATTAGTAAATCTTTGATGAATTGAAGTAAAACACTTTCACCATTGCTGCCCCATGCTTGTGAACGCACTGCGGGTTCTGTGCATGAGACGGTAGTGGCGTTAGTGTTTTAAATAATAATATTTTAGCGAAATTGCATGTGTTTGGGAAGTACTGAGCATACGCCTGGATAAATGAGACTTGGATTACACTGCATGAGTTGTGTGAGAGTTTGTAAATGGGTGTTTTGATATAGTTTTGCTGCTGTTAAACCTGGCCTCCATTTACTTCCATTCATCAAGGATTTACTCTGTTTTCTGATTCTCCATTCATAGAGGAGGCGTGCGAGAAAATGCGTTTTTAAGGGTGAAGAATTCCTTGGAGATTTGATCCCAAACCCTATGTAAAGCCAAACACTTTACCCATGTCTACAAAGGTTAAGACAATGTGTGTATTTAAGAAGCGTCAAACAATATTAACACTTTCCCACGCATATGCTGAGGCAGCAATGACTTGATACGCCCACCTGATTCATTCATTGATTTGTAATTAGCTAATTGAATAACCAGCTGGATTTCTAATGCAGATGCCAAATGTGAAGGAGGATTTTGTGTTTCAGTATGCGAGTGTGTGTGTTTGCGTGTGTGTGTGTGTGTTGTTGTTTAGTGTTGGCCTTACGATGCACATGAATAGCCGGCCACAGGGGGGTAGATTGTAACATGCTAATCTGATGCTCTGGAGGATAGTTAAAGTCTCTCCTAGTCCTTTAAAGCGCATTGTTATCATCCTGATTGGGTTTATCACTCAAGCATAAACCAATGCATTCCATCCTATTGTGTTTCATTCCCCGGAAAAGCTGGAGAGAAACAAAAGGCCCTGTGCATCACAATCCGGCCCTATTGTTGCTCATACAGTGACCAACAGAGTCTGTTAGAAACTTTTATTGACTGACTTAACACTTGACTGTGAGGAATCCCAGGAATCAATTCCTATTTATTTTTATTCAAGAGGCTTTTTTTTTTCAGATTGGATTTCTGGATTCTGATCCTCTTCAGGGAAATCGTGAGGACAATGAGTGAGGGTCGTGACTTCGTGGCTGCAGGGGTCAGAGTTGAAATGACATGCAAAGGTGGTGATGAAGCAAGTGGGGAAAAACAAAGTGTTGCTATGGGACAAGCTAATGGTATTTCAGTTGATACCAAGCTTTTGAGAAAAGCTTTAAAGGCGACCGAAACTTCTACAGTGCAAACTTGACAGGAGATTATTCAAGATGTTTGGAATTACATGTCCGGACAAATGTGAGTGGATTCTTTACCTAATCTATAAGGACCAGCGTTTCGCTCTTTGATCTATTCTGTTTCCTCCACCACTTGTGGAGGCTGTTAACTCATCTTGCCGAGATTGTAAATATGTTCAGAGCTACTAACTTGCACGGACGTGTTCTTGTGTGAGTCAAAGGATGGTATGTAAAGAGCACAGGAGCTCAAAGCTGATTCCAGCGGTGCGTTGACTGATTTAGTCTCTTGAGTGCGAGTGAATTCAGTCGCACACAAAACTAAGGGGTCAAGTGTGTCAGCATGCAAAGTCGTGTCAGGAGATGTACCCTACGCTGGAGCACACACACAAATACACACACACACACACATACACACACACGTATGGGGGAGTGGGTACACGGTGGCACTGCCTATAAAGAGCAGACAACCTCTAGCGTCTGCTGGCACACCACCTGACCCTGCCACCACCTCAATATGCATCGTTCTTCTCAGCTGTTCCTCCTTGTTCTCCCTTTCTCTCTGTTTTTTATTATTGTATGCCCCTTCCAGCAGCAACCCACAGGAAGCCATTCACTTCCTAATTATCTGCACATCAAACAGGGGTCGCCACGGAGACGCAGACCATAAATTCTGCCCCCCCGCCTCCACCCCCACCCTCTGCTGTGGTGCGATAGCGCAGCAACAGCTGCCTCTAATTGGGGCTGTAGGTTCAAACTGCTAACATATGACTTCCCTCCCAGTCGCTAAACTGCACTGTCTGCCACTGCCAAGGCCGCAACACACGCGGACCAGGTCACCAGCACCGAGAGGGATGAGGTTTCAGATAAAGAGAGACGGAGAGGGAGCAGAGAAAGAGAAATACACCCATTGATTGCACGGGAAGCTCGGTGTGGTTTTGGGATAGGCTCTGAAGTGGTCCAGTGTGGCCTGCTTCCACCGCAGAGGCCCTCGGGTCAACAGGAGCTCACCCAGATTGACAAAGAGAAAGAGAGGGATGAAGAGAAAAAGAGTGACAGGCTGCGATAACAAAGGCAACCACAGTGCGGTTTCGTGATGCCTCTCCGGGTGAAAACTGATGAGTTATCAAATCCGGATGGGCCAGATGTTGTGTTGGTACGTTCGAAAAACCTCTTTTGCACTTGTGCAACAGTTGAAACGTCAATCACCCCTATCTCTGTCTCCATATTTAGGTTGGGGTTAGTTACAGGTTTCTTTTTCTGCTAAAGGACACTTTTATTTGATACATGGATAGATAAATGGTAAAATTGATCTTGATAAACCACAGACAGAGAATGAGCTATTTCCAACGCAGGACCGAGGGAGAGGTGTCAGGAGAGGAGTCCGTACTCCAAAGGGCTGAAGAGGCTTTAGTACCTTCCACTGCCATGTAAATTGGACCCTCAGAAAGTGAATGAGCCTGCCTATTGTCTCTAATGGCCTCTTGTTTGAAAAGCCGCCTACAGTGTGAATTTTAGTCTGTAGGCTCCAGGGTACGTGCATATGCACTTCCTATCTTCCCTTAAGTTTACTGCATTCAGCAGGAAACACAATTAGCCCAATCAAAGTGAAAGGAGGGGGTCGGGGAGAGGGGAGCAGGGGGAGACTGTGTTTTATGAACATGGGTGGTGAAATGGCAGCATTGTGACGGCAGAGGATATTAGGTGCTGGGCGGCAGCTTTTTGATGTAGAGGACTCTTTGGCAGGCATCTGACTCTTGTTAAAGTGGACCGACGTGCAATTAAAGATATACGGCCCGGGACAGCCGTGCGATTTGGATGCATTAGCGGATTAGATTTTAAAGGGAGTTGTTTAAAGGATGGCCAGTAAATACTATTCAGCTCTAATGTGTGCTCTGATCTTTGCAGTGAATTAGGTATCGTTTAAAAGCAGCGTTTTTAAAAGCACTTTTAATGGATGTCTATTAAAACGGGATGTTAGGGAGATTAATTATTGGTCCACAAACTGCTGTGTGCGCAGATCCTCATTGCAGAAATAAAATAATAATACCAAATGCTACCACTCTCATTTATCTTTTTCTCTCTCTGTATCATCATTCTAGCCCTTCTTCCCTCTCTGATGAGATGCTTTCACATATCAAGCCTTCACTGTCTTTTATGGCATTTTTCAAGGGTTCATGCAGTCTTGAGCATTCAGTAATTTATTGAATATATTAAAAATGACTGCTTACATGTCATTCTAGCATAATCTGTGAATCGAAGTGTCAGGGTGCTGCGCTTCTGGCTTCAGAAGATGTTAGCTATGTTAATGGTATGAATTAAGAGTGCTCAGATCGATCAGCCACTAATCGTCGGTGGCGGTGGGAGCAGGAGCACTATGGTGCTATAAAGCTCACAGCCGGTGCTACGAGCCACCTTCATCCTGAGCCTTTCTAAGTCGAGGACCAGCCAGCACCATTGACTGCCTACTGACTCCTCACTCCCAACTCTTAACTGGCCCCCAGCCAGCAGAGGCCGCAAGTGATAACATCGCCGCCCCTGGTCTTTGGCCAGAGACAAGGGGGGAACCATATACTGTGTGTCTATGGGGAAAACAGTTTGCACACTTTTATAGTTGTGTCAAACAGAGAGCGAGAGACCGGCGCGGAGAAACAGCTTCAAATAAACATTGTGATCGGTGACAGGATCGGTCGATGCTGCTTCCACAGATCGGTCAATGGCCTCAGAAAGCACCCTTATTATGAATGATCATATCCTGTTACGATAATGTTTGTTCCCATATCGTGTATTACGATAATAACAGTTTGGGCCATTTACTACTAAAGGTCTTATAAGTCCAGTCTGCATTTCTACTGACGTGTGTTCAGTTTATGTCTTCACTGATGTGAAAACATTTTAAAATGTGTCTTTTCTCCATTTTCTCCATTTTGGGCTCCCATCCAGACGAAGCCAACCTTTTCCCCACCTCAAATTGAGGAATGCTGTCCAGGGTGGATGAATTAGGAACTGGTATCTGTTTTAATGTAGACATACGGCGCCTGGCCAGTTCAGTCCGTTTGCTAGGTGTGAGGATCAGAGTGGCTGCTATTGGAGGTATATAAAGACAAGGGGGGGCCAGCTATTTAAAAAGTTATTGAATCAGGAAATTCCTCAAACACTCTGGGAGAGGGGGGAGATGGCGGTAGGCGTCATTGCAAGGCTTAGCCGACCCTCTGTATCCACCCCTCTCATACCCCTAGATGGACTCAAAAGTGGGCTCACTAGATGTCCCTTAGTCAGCACATGCAGGGGGTGCGGACAAAAGGTCCATTCTGCCAACAATAGAGGGCATTTAAACCGTCACATACCCTGGCGACTCCAAGGGTGGGGATGTTGGGGGTAGTAGGTGAACGGAGAGAGAGAGAGTGGAGATGGGAGAGCTTGGAACTTCAATAGGAAAAAAAGCTATCTATAGAAAAGGGTCAGTGCTGTGCAAAAGCTAAGCTTACCTATGGGCCAGGTCAAAGGTCAGGGACTAGACACACAGAGGAATCCCTGTAGTAAAGTAGAGGTAACGGGGGCTGGGCTTAATCACAGTGAGAATAGACATCATGGGTCCAAGGCTCTGTGAGGAAACACAGACTCTTCATTTGTTTCCATGAGATCATTGCGTCGGCACAATTGGTGCAAAAACGACAACGGCAAAAAGTTGATCCTGGCTCAACTTTTGAGGCAGGCCAGGTAGAGTCCCGCGTAGCATGTTTGATGCAAGAGGCTGTACAAGCATTGCGAAAGATGAGCTCATTGCGGCTGTGATAAACGCCAAGAGCTGTAAAATCCCTTGTCGTACCATATCCAGCTCTTTTATTATATTCAAGGTCTTGGCACCTCTAAGCCTTCGATCAGATCTGATCTGATTGGTCTGTCCCTTTCTCACCTGGCCCGTAGAAATACCTCGCCAATGCAGCCCTGTGAGCTTTAAAACACAGTGCTGTTTTACATTTGAACACACCACTTACTGTGGTAAGAGATGTGAGATAATATATGTATGTATGCAAAAGTATCTTTTTGTCAACCTGCAGTGACTTCAAATGTCGACTGCCCCTCAACATAAAGCACACACAAACTCAAGGGGAAAGTAAAGAAGACACTTTCATCCACATCTAACGGAAGACATTTCCCCCCCCCGTCCTCACACAGCTCCCAGGTGCCCCGCATGCCCTCCCTTCCCTTTCTCTGGTCCAAATCAAAGGCTGATACTCTAAACGTGATGAATGACATTGATCTTAATCTGTGAGGAGAGTAAGGGTAATTTTGATGGGTGTGTGTGTAAGTGGAACAGAGAAGAAGGTCAGGGGGTCTGTGGAGAGGGGGAAGATGATCTCTGTGCTCCAGAGGGGCACAAAGCGAGGGCGCGAGCTACAGGAGCGCTCTCCCTTACAAAGCACCCCGAGGATCGTTAAGCGATTGTGTTACAGAGAACAGGTGAACTGCGTCTCTCCGCCTCGTCTTTTATATTTTCCTCTCTATTATGATTTACAGGGCTATTCTTCTCCCCTGCCACCACGCCATAACTTGTGCTGTTCTTTTGAAGGCGGCCTGCTCATTGCTATTGTACCTGGCCAGCTTTGAAGTGCCTAAGTCTTAAATGATGATGAGACAAGGAGAGTGCTTTTCTTTAACAGCCAGGGCAAAGGAGGCTCTTGTTTCTGACAGGTGTCTTTTATAGAAGGGAGTGTGCTGGACTGGTGTTTTGTTGGGGATCAGGTTCCACCCTTCCCCATCACCTGCTAATCGAATAACATTGGCTTGCCATCTGTGAAGATTTACTGGAACTGACCTCACTGTACTGTTTAGATTGCAGATTAGCTAATATGTGAAAATGAGTCATGTAAATAAAGGCCATTGTTTGGCCAAAAACAGACTTCATACCGGCTTAATTATGATTTTTTTTCATCACCATCAGGCAGCCGGAGCTTTACAGAAAATGAGTAGAGACAAACACTTTCACTGTTAGTTTTAACAGGTTGGTTCATCCAAATTACTGGAAAGATATATTTTCACTTAGCTCTGTTTGTATTTAGGTCACATTTCTCTCTCCTTACAAGGTTCCAAAAGCCCATCCGATACCAGCGCACTCTTTTCTCCAAATTTAACATCTGCATAAACTCATCAGGATGATTATACGTAAGATAACATGGGGCCACTACGTTACCTGATGAATGTAACTGATTGCGGAAACACAGGAAGACATTGTATTTTATGTAGATCGGGCTGGTACCCAATAAAATGGAGGTGAAAGTAATTTAATTTGTGGTGATCACAGCATTGACAAATGACATTTAACAAATTCAACAATAGCTCAGAATGATCCACAAACATTGTGACCTGTTTTCATTAGAACTGCTTTTTACCAAAGAAATTGTTGGCAGTTTGTAATTTAGATGAACAGACCCTTTCAATACCAACTGCTGAAAGCTCACAGTGGCACCCTCAAAATAATCTTGAAGTGCCCTTGAGTGAACTACACCAGAGGCTGTTCTGAAGAGAAAGCTGGCTATTAGAGTGTATTGCATCTCCTGCTTTCCCTACTACATAGCAATTTGCTCATAGTGATCCGACCTAGTTAAATAAGGTAGTTCAAGGACAGTGTGTCAATGAAAGCCCACTCTCACTTATGTACACTGAACGGAGTGAGTAAAATCAGGATGATCTCACAGAATGGAGCCCAGACAGTCCATTCATGTGGAGACTAATAACATCAGCTGTTATCTCTTCATTAACTCCAGCCTAAACAGCCGTCCCTGTTTGGTGTGTATGTGTGTATGTTTGCATGTGTGTGTATTCATGTATGTGCGTGAAGGAGACCCTGCAAAAGTGAGAGTATGCATTAAAATGCATGCGTAACGGGGCATAAAGGCATTTGTTTTTGAGTGTCAGTGTGTGTGTGTCTGTGTGTGTGTGTGTGTGTGTGTATACCTCAGCTTTGCATCACTGATTCCTATCCCAATCCTGGTGTAGATTTGGAGCCAGATAGCGACAACGTGCCATGGCCATCTGGGCCTGGCCCGGGGCCGGTATTCTCTTGAGTCGGGGACTGTTGTGGGGTGGCGGTGGTGCGGGTATAGAGTTTACAGGACTGTATTACGAGGATTGGTGTGTGTGTCTGCGTGTGTGTGTGTGTGTGTATGTGTGTGTCAGGAGGCAAGGCAGAATAAATACACCCCTCCTCTCCTCCATCCGCCCGCCTCAAGCTTGTGGTATGATGTAGAGAGAGGGGGGGACTGAACACACAGCTGTCCTCAGCTATTATCAGTGATGGATGAAGCCAGAGCAGAGCATCAATGGCATGCCCGGCGCTCACTCACTCGAACGTGTCCGTGTATTGGTGTGTGTGTGTCTTATTTAACAGTGTGTGTGTGTGTGTGTATGCGAGACAGACAGAGGAAGAACCGAGAGAGAGAGAATGTGATGGCGTGCCAGGAATATCCCGATGACGCAAATTAATCACTCAATATTTTCAACAAAAGAATTACAGTAACAAAAGATTGAAATACGTGCTCAATACGTTTCCTGTAGTAAATCTTCCTGTTGTCAGATTGGATTTTAAGTTGGCATGGTTTTATCGGGGCAGCTGTTCCAACTGCCAAGGCATTTTAGCTTCCTCTGCCGGCTCTACCTGTAACATGGTGTGATGGTACAGCATATGTCCTTCAGTAAAGGGTAGTTTTAGCTATCTGGCCTGGACACTCAAGAACTAAAACCAGCAGCATGTCCTGGCAAAATAAATCAATTTCAATAGAATTTCCATGACCAGTGGATCCGCCCAAATCTTTCTCATGAGGAACTTCGAAGGATTCTCAGAGATTGTGACTGCATTACGCTAACATGTTCACAACTTGCTACGGAGGTATCCATTAGTTCACCAAGAAACTCTATGAGTAGTAACTACTCCACCGAGCCTTTAGCACTGCCTATTTTGCAAAGATCTGCGGATCAATTTGGCTGTGCAACTTTCTGCTGCGCCGAGGCTTTTAACACTTGCTCGTATGTGTTAATAAGCAGGTCATTTTCCTTGCAGCGCAACATGAAAAATCCTGACTTTCCTTTTCTATCTTTGAATCAATGCGCTTTAAGGTCAGATTGGAGGACACTGGAAAGTGCTGGCGAGGCCTGGGAGGTGGATGCACAAAACAAGGCAAGGTTTGATGTAAAATCCCAGATGAAAGCGCTCCAGATAGTTCAGATGACGACCAATGCACTGGTGGATTGTATCTGAAGTGTCTGTGTGTGTGTGTGTGTGTGTGTGTGTGTCGAGAGGTTTAAATCAAAAACAATGATGTTCTCCACTCCCAATCCACCAATTAAAATAATCAATGCCACGCTTGAGTTACCACAGCATCATGGTCTGTGGGCCGTTCTTTAGGCCTTCATTGACATCAGCCTGTCGCTTGTGAATACTATTACCTTACCCTTACAAACGATAAAGCCATTGTCCCTCAGAATCTAATTCTTCCATAATTAACCTTGTGTGTAATCCTGAGAGCTTGCTGACGGATGTCCAAAATGCTAACTCAATCCGCGGCCAAGGTTTCCCTGATTAGATTAGTGTGCACTGACTCATATTCGCACAATGCCGTCGTCTGACTCAACAGCTGTCAAACACAAGAGATGGGCATAAGCCACCAATTAAATATGCTAATATATTTCATCCTCTTAGATAGGCAAATTATTTGTGTGAAAAGGCTGGATTCGGTTGAGGTAATTCGTCAAATTTTCGTCAGTAATTGAAAGCTTCATTTCGCCAGGGTCAACTTGTCAGCACACATCCTTCAAGAACAGTAACCACCGCAGAGAGACGGGGAGCAGACGTAGTGTGCCCTGGTTGTAGCCAATCTAATAAGAGGCAGTGATTTGCATCTGTGTTGGGAGTGCAGAAGCAGGCTGGTGTTATTAAAATTGCCACTGGTGGTTCTGTCTGGAGCTCACTGATCCATCAGAGAGAAGTGACAGCCAGGCAGACAAGCCTGTAATGGACTGGTCATAGACCAAAGACCCATCAGAGAATACACTCGCACAAAGGCACGTAAAAATACTGCAGCTAAAGAGAACACTGCATACAGACAGAGAAAAAAAACGAATTAGCCATCAAATATTGGAGTTGGTACCTAACGGTCATATTCGCAGTGCATCACATACATGAGCACTCACAAAAAGAGACAGAGCCATCTTTTATTTCCAGTAGAAATTGGCCATGACAAGTTTCTTTGTCTTACACGCATGATCTATTGTTTGACATCCTTTTCATAGGTCTTCACAGATATACCACCTACTGACCTCCCTGTCTCTCCCTCTCCCAGTGGTGTGCACATGAGTGCTGGTCCAACTGATAACGACGGGGGAATATTGGAAGACGAGTAACCCCGCTGCTTCCCCCTCTATACGATTCATTAACCCGATTTCCACTGAGCTCTGTCCCACATGTGTCAGCGAGGCTCCTGCTGCGGATTCTGCCGCCCCGCCCGGCCACGTCCTCTGCCCCGTCGCACTCCAGCTCGCCATCGAACCGACAGATAACTGTCGAGGAGCGGGGACGCCCCGGAGTGTTGATAACCTTTTTATGTGCCCTCTCTAGGCCCTTTTTGCCTCTGGTTTGCCTACTATTGGATGGATTCTCTGCTCCCCTAAGCGATAGTGTTATGCATTCATTTAGGCAGGTAATTTAAAATGACAAACGGCCTTGAGATGTTGAGATTTAGAGGAAGGCTTACTTTAAAGAGCAGTCTTGAGTGGCTGTCGTGTAACATACTGAATTTGAAATACTTTGAGTTTCGAGTTTTCGAGTTTTAAAGCGAAATAAAGTTCTATTTAAAATTGGTAATAAGTAATTGATAACAGCTATGAATTGTTATGAATCTGCACGACAATGTAATCCGTCGAAAATAACTTTTTGTGATGTAATTATTTTATTGCATCTTCTTCAAGATCTAAAGTTACAATTCTAAAACAGATTAAAAAGATAAGAAAGCATCGATTTATCAATGCAGTATCAATAGGCTATCAGGGTTGCAGAGAGAGAGAGAGAGTGGTAGAGTTATAAATTGTATTTTTTAGCTCTATTCATGAACATTTATATGCTGTCACAGGTGTGTATTTTACGGCATCTTCTAACGTGACTCACCCAAACTGATCAGAGAACTGTTTACTACGTTTTAAGGGGAACATTCGGAAGAAAACACGCCTACATTTATAGTCAGTCTTGTTTCTTAGTTGGGGTGTGGAGGTGGACTCTTGCTGAACAGGCAAAATGTGCCTCAACCTTGCCTCCACGACTTCACTACATCCTGCTCTCGCCCCTTGTGCAAACCCCCCAGGGCATGCAACGAGGGATTTGCAGTGTACACAGTCATCACTGAGGCCACAGCGGTGCCTGAAGGAATGGACTGGCTGGGCTGCTAGTCGAACAAGATATTATTCACTTGTAAAACATCTACTTTTTGTTATCTTTTGAAAACGTGCTCCCCTAGTCTTAACACCGTGACGTAATCAGATACGTATATGAGATCCATACCATCTTAAATAAACCCACAGCCAAACACGACCAAAAAGCTTAATTTTCTAAATTACTTTCAAATGTTTCATTGCCTTGAAAGGGCCCTATCATGTCATTTGTACTGATGTAGCACTGTTACATCTGTAATTACTCTGTAGAGATTCATATTATCCATATCATTTCTGTTTACACGATCACAAAAATCTGAGTTTTAATGGGTTTACCTCCTTAAGCCCACTTTCTCCCGCCAGTCACTGCCACCCCTCCTAGCAGTCATAAAGGTCAAGGGTCAGACACGTCCAAGCTCTCCAATGATCAATCACTGCACTGATGCAGCCCCCCAATACACACGTAAATGCATATTTTCTACTTATTTTTTCTCCTTTTCTAAACTTATAAGGTGAACCTTTGGCGACATTGCAGCAGCCCAACAAGGCCCCATTCAAACACAAACTCATTGATTGGAAGTGTAAACCACCGGGGAGTCTGCAAGGCCTGCGTAGGCCTGCGGTGACACCGGCACGCCACAATTAGCCCACAATCAATATGTCTCTCATTGAGTTTTACCTCGGCACAGGACAGCCGGCCAGCCGTTCAGGCAGAGGATGGTTTCGTTTAGTCTCATTTGGTTTACGTGCAGGCGGTGTTTATTGGACCAGAAAACCATTTGTTATCTGTTTCCTCTGGAGTAGCAGTCATGAATCAATCTCGATACAGATGTACAAACACAGAAGCGCCCCGGTGATTACTCCAAATAAATAAACACACATACACGCGCACATAGGCATAAACACGCATACACAACCGGAGGCGTGGGGGTGCACTTGCATACACACAAACTGGCACAAAACCCACAATTGTACACAGAGAGAGAGAGAGAGAGACACTTGCTTTAAGATAAGTAATCATTTTAACATAGAGGCTATGTGTTTCTGTGACATATGGCCACTACATTAATAAGTCCTGCTGCAAGTGTGAATCCCAATATTTACAGTAGGCCAGCTTGTTTATACTGATTAACAAAGGCTTTATCTTATAGCCCACCCATATACAGCAATATATCAACATTACAATGTATGGCAGTGATGAAATGCTGATGGTGGTACCAACATAAGTTCGTTGCAGCAGGCTGAATGTAACATGTGGCTGGAAGGTTACAGGTTCAGTCCGGGTGACAAGTCATTTTTCCTTAAATAAAAGTGTGCACATGTTTTTTTTGTATTTGCTCAGGTTTCTAGATATCCTTCTCTGGGGTTTCTGCAGCCACTCCGATAATGAAAGTGAATGGAATTTTGTTTGTGGTGCAGAATTGAAAAATGACATTAAAATAAAAACAGTGTAGTTTTATTTCTAAAACAGTGTCCAGGCTACTCCGCAGAATGTGATGTCAATAGCTTTCTTTTTTTCAGTAGAAAGTAGTTCCAATGAAAATAGTGCACAGGTGCCCTGTGGCTAATGGCGTAGGGATTCAAGGCACTGACCATGAAACTCAACGTCACTGGTTTGAGTCCAGCTGGGTAATCTTGCTGTATGTCAACCCCCCCCCCCCGCCCCCATCCCTTTTCCCGCTCTCTTTTAATCTCTCTTATAAAAAGCCCCCAAAAATACTTAAACTTTAAACTATTTATGGGGAGTTTGGTTGAACTGACCCCTCAGTTGTTTCCTTGGGCATTTTATTCCGATTTTATAAAGTATGTATTTTGCGGTTTGTGCAGTTTGCTCCCATGTTTTATCATCTTGTCTCTCTCTTCAATCCCCTGTCATGCACTTTGTACCTACTGTTTTGAAAAGTGCTTTATAAATGACTCACTGACAGATGTGTTTCTTCAAACTTAAGTTGTGTAACCTGGTGATTGAGGTGGCTGTTGATATTCAAACATTAAACCCTAATATATTATTATACAGGGCGGCAGCTCGACGGCGAGTTGGGGCTGGTTTGGGACATGCTTGTGGCTTTAACTGTTGGATGTCATGTTGCGTAGGAGCTCAGGTGCTGACAGGCACATTGCGAGGACACTTGGCACAGCAGTCTAATTGCCAGAAGCTTGCCTCAAAACAATAGCTTCAAAGAAACATGTATCTTATATAAGAAGACAGCAGGTATGTGATCAATGCCCAAACAACAATGGCACTCAAAATCAATATGAACTGAGGATGTGCCAGGGGAAAGGATGAATGAAGGAAGTGAATGAATGTCAGCACAGATATTTTATATCGGTGGATGCATGTGTATTTAATGCCTACAGAAAAGTAAACTTCACTGGGTGAATTAGTTTTAATAATTAGTGCTTCACGGAGTCTTTCTTCCCATTGTAACCATTCTCTTTTGTTCCGGCCCCTTTCTTAATCATTGCTTTTCTCTCACTTTTTTTTTTATCTCTACTTCTTTCTCTTTCCTTCTCTCCCTCATTTTTTTCTTTCTTTTTTGAGGTGCTGTGTTGTGCAGCCAAGGCCGTTTCTTCCTCAGGACACGCTCTTGAAAGGCTATTCATGGATTCTTCAATGAAACCCTATTACATTTGTGTGCAAGAGTGTGTGTATGTGTGTGTGAGAGAGAGAGAGAGAGAGAAAGAGAGAGAGCGAGAGAGAGAGAGAGAGCGAGAGATAAAGAGAGGGAAAGGTATTGCAGGGGCCGGGCTACAGTACCATCTGTATGCAAATCTCCTCAGACTTTGGTAAACTTTGATCAAACACTCTGGCCTCCTTTTCTCTCCCTACCCACCCTCCCTCCCTCCCTCTCCTGCCTTGCTGTCCCTATGTGCTCTGCAATTACTGTAGCTCCACAGCTCTTTGTCAGGGCTGCATATTACTCAGCTTGGGCAATGGGTTCCCCTGAGGAACTGCCTCTCGTCCCCCACCACACAGACACACACACACACACACACACACGCACGCACACACACATCCATGTTTTCTGCCCCAATACCCCCTGATACCCTCCTTATATCGGGCTTCTCTACCTACCACAACCCCAACACACACCATTTCTAAGCACCTGCGACCACGCTGGACCCCTAAACAGATGGTGACACCCCCCTCACACACACACACACACACACACACACACAC
>NW_022280121.1:1060538-1062133 GCF_004355925.1 Anarrhichthys ocellatus
TGAGAGAGGGAAAGAGAGAGGAGAGAGTTTGTGTGTGTGTGTGTGCGCTCCGGCTCACTTGAAGTGTGTGTGCGTAGGTGTGTGTGTGTGGGTGGGTGTGAGAGGCTACAGAGGGGGAGGTAGCCGCAGGGTGCTGAGACAGAAGACACTCTCTTTATTTCTTTGTCAGGATGAGTCTTTTGAAAACAGCAAAACAAATACGGAAATGTGGAGGCAAATAGAAAAGTAAACAGAGAAAAAGACAGATATGAAAGGGTTAAAGGGTTAAAGGTGAGGTTCACAGTTTAGGTGACAGTAAAAAATCCACAAAGGCAAAGGTGAGGATTTTATGATGTCTATTTATTTTTCAAAATGAGGTATTTCAAAGTGCTATGAGTTGCAGCACTAAATGTACATTTTAAAAGTCAAAAAAAACAAACATCTTATATCCGTTTACCCAGTTCTATGCACCCGATAGTTACAAATATAAACAAAAGAGGAATAAAAAAAAGGCCAGGTACATGAGGATAGAACACATTTGCTGTACAAAAGAATTATTTGAGATAAAAGAAGAAAGACGAGATAAAGTGATATCTACCGAGAACTCATTTTCATACGAAAATATAAGTATCAAATTTAGTATGTATCAGGTTCACACTAAAAGCATAAAGGTGTGTAGAATTAGTAATATGATACAGTACAAAGAAAAAGAGAAGAGAAAAAAAAACAATATATTGTTATATTACAAAGTTTCATGACTCTCAAAAATCGAGGCCTTACAGTACTTTTAAAGGTATATAAACTTCCAGTCTGGTTATTGGCAGCTTCCTGACATGTATAAAAAAACAAGGACAAAATGTATTACAAAACAAGGCAGATCTGAGTTTATTTGTCTGTACACTATTGTTATATACAAAAGTGTCGGCTAGCAAGGTGCACAGTTATACATCCACTGACTTGGTTGGAGCACCAGTGTGAGAGAGGAGTGAGAGAAGAAGGAGAACCTGTAGTGGCATTGCTTATGTGACCCAAAACGCCTCAGTCGTTATATAGTCTCTTCAGTTTTGCAGTGGTGAAGGCAAAGTAAGTGTGCACTGCGTCTTGTACGTGAACTCTCCAAGCAAAGTGTCCTCTTATACCCATCCCCGTGGGAATCACCTGATTCCAGGCTGGTGTCACAGTGAGTACAAAAAAAACTAGATACAAATGATATAAAAAACCAGAGGGAGGGAAGAGCTAAACAAGGTGTGTCCTCTCTCCTCCCTCATTATTTTCTCTTTTTTTTATCTTTCCTCAATGTGACTGGATTGAAAAAGTAAACCCTAAACATTCTTAACGTCAACAAATGTGCAAAAAAAGTGGCGGCAGTGAAAGTCCGAGCATCCCCCCCGGGCCACCCCCTCTCCCTTTCCTCCAGGTGTGTGTGTGTGTGTGTGTGTGTGTGTGTGTGTGTGTGTCGGCATCTGAAGATAAACGTCCTCTGAGATGTATGCGTGTGCACGTGTACACCAGATATGCAGGCCTATGTAAGTGTATAGGCCTATGTGTGTATGCATCTAATTGTGTTTCAGACAGACTGAGTTGAGGCAGGGGGGGGGGGGGGGGGGGGGGGGGGG
>NW_022280121.1:1062233-1112504 GCF_004355925.1 Anarrhichthys ocellatus
GGGGGTGTCATCCAGGGTATATGTGAGTGTTTCTGTGTTGTAGTGGTTGTCTGTTAGCGAGTCCTAGCCTGCTCCAGCCTGCGCATCAGCTGCTGCCTGCGGGCTTGAAACCTGTCCTTCTCCTGCTGGAGTCTCGTCTCCTCTGTCTCCAGTGAGCTCACGTACTCGGTGGCCTTCTTCAGGATCAGCACCTTGGCCGCCTTCTCGTTGTGCGCCAGCTCCGGCACGTGGTCGCGCAGCGTCAGGAAGCTGGAGCGCAAGTCGTTGCGCCGCTGGCGCTCCAGGATGTTGTGGTTACGCCGGCGCTCGCTGTCCTCTGAGTCGGAGCTGCCGCGCGGGCTGCTGTCTCCGCTGGAGCTGCGCTTGCTGCGCGGCCCCGACGTGCTGGTGAATGAGCTGCAGGATGTGGAGGAGGATGAGGAGCACGACGAGATGGTTCTGGTGGGGGGTCGAGGCGCGTCTGACGTCCTTTGCTTCTTTGGCGGTGGGGCGGGGTCGTCGTCTGACGTGTACGGTGAGGGGGCGGCGTAGTTGTGTTGCTGCTGGTGGACTGAGCTCCTCTTCAGGATCAGCTCCTGAGGAGCTCTGCTGACGAACCGACTCACCACGCCGGACCCTCTCGCATCTTGGCTCTTGGGATGCACGGAGATAGTGACTGTGCCCGTCGCCATGGGTGATGCCTTGTTGATTGTGGAGCGCCTCTTCTCTACTGTTACCACATCAATCTCCTCCTCCTCTTCCTCGTCGTCGTCCTCATCCTCGTCGTTGTCGTCGTCCTCTTCTTCGTCATCCTCGTCGTCGTCTTCATCGTCATCTTCCTCTTCTGGGGAAAAGAAAACAGAATGTGAGTGACTTAATCCCTCTGACACACCAAGCATTCCCACTATGTCATCTATGTACCAGCATGTGAGAGGTACGTATGTATGTGAGGGAGATGAAGAGAGAGTGTGTGGGAGCGAGAGCGTTGCACAACGCTGTTTGCTTAAGCAGAACCCTCTTAATGCTTAGTGTCAGTCACTCCTCAACTAATCTACTCTGCAGGTGTTGACACGCTCAGTCTCACTGCTGAGCAGACAGGCTGGATTTCTGCCTTTCCTTCTGTATCCCGCCTTCAAAATGTCTCTTAATCTTCTCCGGTGAGACGAGGCAGCTTTAGTCTGATGCCTTCAGTCTATCAGTGTGAGGCCACAGTCACTCTGACGGTGTGGGAGCCATTAAGAACGTCACTTTAACTTTGACCTCTGATGAAGTAAAAGACAAAAAATCATTTTTTCCAGCTGAGCACTTCGTCTTAACCCTGCGCTGGAATCGAGGCAGCTGAGGCTTATCATGGACTGGCGCCTTTGAAGATGAGAGGAAGTAGCCAATCATGAGGCAGAGAGTGTGAGGCCCAGTTAAAATGCCTTTGTGATAATGGCTCTCATTATCAGCTCAGGAGCATCTGAAGAGTGTGGCATTTTACAGCTTACAGTAACCCACTTCAGACACCGCTGCACCAGGATACTGTCTCAAAACACTCACTGAACACACACACACAAGCTCAATCTGGCTCTGGCATCAAAACAAAGCCGAGCACAGCTGGGTGGATGAGGGGGCGTGGCTGCCACATGTGAAGCTGTTTGGTGTTTCACTCTCAGAGTGGAACAGCTCATTTATTGGAGCTGGAAAATGTATAAATAGGAGGAAGTGTGCAACATGTCTATCTGGGGGGGGGATACAATATTAGCAGAGAGACATTTTTCTTCTCTGCCACTGTCTTACAGCTGTACGGCTGAGTTTTGGAGTGGGGTGTCCCTTGTAATCAATAGGAATACTGGCCTAACTGTATTGAGAAAACTACATGGTAGCCTGTATAGTCTGTCTCTTTGATGAGAAAGCAAATCGACCCTGCAACACAAAGAAGGACGCGTCTTAACGCTGCGAGCGGCGGAAGCGCATTGGAGCGGTGCTGTGCACAGGGTTTGTGGGGCGGCAGGCGATCGGATCACCACCCTTTAAGCCTCGGAGCTGGAGCGGCGCCAGGGAGACAGCTGTCGAGATGGAGCGCTCGTTCAAAGCTGTCACCCCCCTAAAAGAAGAAGCCAGGGCCTTACTCCGTCCTCTTTTCTTCGCGGTGGAGGAGGTGTTTGGCAAGGCTGGCTGAGTCTACCCTCTGTGCCAAGCGTGAGGCCTTTGTGCTGCTGTTTCACAGCGAAAACACGCTGATAAGACTCGTGAGTGTTTGTTTAGGGAACTTGTAGGCGGTAATAAATGGGAAATGTAGTCTTAGGGCAATTAAATACACACGGCACTCGTTTCCCAATCAAAACACATACTACTGTCGACATTATAAAAATAAATGGGAGTGTGTCACTCTATATTATGTATTATATATATGGGTGTATAGCTTTGTTGTGGTAGGCTATCCTGCCTTGTGCTATTACAGTGTAATGTTCTTCTTCCTGGGGCTAATTTTAGTTATCAGCTGAACTCAAGGCAGCAGTTTGTACAAACGGTCCAAAATAAGTGCCAATTTCTCACCCGCTGCGCGCAAATTGTCCCTTAATCTGTGCGTAATGAAAGCCTTCGCGGCACCGCGAACCAGACACTTTATCAGCTCATCACGTTATTGAACACCTTTTCATCTCCCCCTCCTGCTACCGAGTCCGACTGCAGTCACTGACAGTGGCGTCTTTTTGTTTGGCTCGGATGTCAACGGAGTTCAGGAAGGCACACAATTCCCCCATTTTACTGCCATCTGCCGGATGAAGAGCCCGCTGATTACGTAAACCTGGTTCACTGTGTCACTACTCCACTGTGAGTGTGTGCGTGTTCTTATGTGTGTGCGTGCGTGTGTGTGCGTGGAATGTAACGAGATAATCCGATTCTGGGCCAGTCAATAATAACAACAAGATGATAACAATAAAAACACCAATAATAATGCTAATACTTATAGTGTAATAATGAGAATACTGTGATATTTCAATGCTGGATCATGTTTTCTTGGCACTATAGCATTTCATAAAAAAGGGAAACAAAAGCCTTTAGCGTGTCTTTAAATTCTTACCGGAGTCACTGGGAGCGCTTCCATGGGTTGTGGGTGTGTTAACGGTCCCGGTTGAGTCTCTGCTGCCGTTCTTCTTGTTGACCGGGAAAGGGAAGACTACGGTGGGGTCCACACACTCTGGTACCGAGCTGCGGCACACAACCTCCGGCGCTTTGACGCACACGTTCCTGCCGCCTCCTGTAGCGGTGGAAATAGCCTTGCCGAGTTTCTCCGTAACCACCCGCTCCAGCTTTTCCCTGGCGGAGAAGCCACTCCACATACAGTCCTGGATAATGATATTGTTGGGGTTAGTATCCAAAGCGGAGCCGAACAGGTCCACATCGTCGGACGCCCCCCATATATCGTCCTCGGGCAGGAGCAGCAGCTCAGAAGCCCAGTCCAGTGGGTCCCCCAAGCCGAAGCCCAGAGGGTCTGCTTCCGGGGAGGCAGTCGCCGGCTCCCCCGGTAGCGCGGCTCGGCTCGGGGAGAGGGGTGGAGTGGGCAACAACTCGAATTTCTTCCAGATGTCCTCCCCCGGTGGCGCAGAGTCGGGACCACAGAAGTAGAATTCGTCCTCATCCGGGTAGAAACACGGTTGTAAGGAGTCAAACTCCAAATCGGAGTTTTTACTTATGATCGCCGGCATTCTATCCCACAATTGAAAAACCTGTAAAGGAACAAAATATACTTTAGTGTCCAAAAAGGAAAAGCGCGTCTCTCCCTATGCCCTCTCTCCTCTATCACACCTGAAAACTACGCTTCAGAAAGAGCATGAGTCAAAGCCCACACACAGGCACACAGTCTGCTCCATCGAATTCAACACTTACTCCTCTGTGGGGTTTAAAATCCACACACATCTCTCAGGAGAATGTGGGTATATGGGACCGTGACGCACGAAGGGTGCACAGCGACGCATTGGCTCACTACTCACTTAAATATGCCAGAAAATGTGGTTTGGACAAAAAATAAAGAAGCGTGTTTGCAGAAAAACACATGGAATGACAACAATCACATCCATTAGAGAGTCTGTTGTGTGTAAAAAAAAAGATCTGGAAATAATAGCACGTCTCTAAATTTAACCGCTGGAACGAAAAGATGCTCACCTTGTCCTGACTTGGGATGGTAATGTGCGAACCAAAATGTACTCGTAACTCGCAGTCAATAATACAGACACCAGATTTGGAGCAGTCATCTACTTAGGGAGCACAGATAGTCCTCTGACACACATTGTGGCTGGCTGCAGAGTGTTATACACTCAGATCTGCGGGAGGAAAGCAGACTCCGCCCTCCCAGGCTGGCGGGGGGGAGGGGGGTATACAGACGGGCTTTTGGGTTTGATGCGGCGCGGTAGACAGGCTGCCTGGGAGCTTTTCTTCAAGGTGAGTCGAGAAAAAAAACAGCCTAAACATCGCAAGGAAGAATGAAAGCAAGAAAGAAAGAGAGCGCGAAGGAAGAAAGTAAGAACATGTATATTATTGACAGCCTCGGGCAAACTGTCTTTTCTCTTCGTCCATCGCTCCACTGGGATGTCCGACCCAGGATCAGCTATGAAACAGTGGAAGTAACCTAGCGGCTGTTAGTGGTTTGATGTCTTGCTCAGATTGCTCAAGGGCACTGCAGCAGGCTGGATGCTATATACTGACCCGAGGGGCATCAACCGAACAAGTGAAGGGCATTGCTTTTAAACCAACCCCCATACACAAACGCTCTCTCTCACACACACACACACACATACATGATCATCATATGATCCATTTATTTATTACACATTGATAAAACAATTCGTGTTGCTAAATGGCAGTATTTTAAAGTTAATTGATTCTTTTTTTTCATTTAACAGATACAATAAAAAACAACTGGGTTTAACTTGTTAATTATAGTGGCGGAATACTTATTTCTATAATAAAATGTGTAAGCATCACTTCTGACAAACACACACTTTGAGTATTATTCATTTCAAATGGTGTGTAGAGATGTAGTCCTACGCTTCCTACTACCCTTCTCTTGCTCTCCTGTAGACCTCTGCATATTATTTTCTCTTTTGTCTGTGGGTAATCCAGCATCCCTGGATGAAAGGCGAAGTAAGGCTCACTGCGCCCTCATACGGACACTTAGGGAACAGCAGCAGATGCTCGCACCATCACCCAAACTCAGCGAGACAAAGAGATAAAAACATAGAGTCGATTCTTTTCAAAATTAAAGAAAAACAATGCCCCTTGGAGAAAATGACAAACTCCTCTAGAGCTGTAAGGAGTAACACTTCCTGGGACAATATGCTGTAGGTTTGGGGGAGATTTCATCTGTCTCCTGGATACAACAGGATCCGAGAAGAGCATGTTACGTAACCGCAAGCAGTGGTTGTAGCCTGGAGTCATTCCCATTCCCTTTTCTAATGACAGATTAGGAGGAATGGCGTATCTGTAATTATGCACACAGGCACAGGCGTACACACAGTTCCTGATATTGACTCATCCAGGGACAACATTTACAGAACGGATTCCAGTTGAACGCCAGCTGTGAGCAGGAACAGCTTCCACTATTTGTCAGCCTGACAATAGGTGATGATAACACCAGCATTTGGAGGGAAAATAAATTAACATTAATTTTATACATTATACATGGCAATTTCACAAATCTTGCATCTACTATATAATTGAATCAAATGAATTCAATATATATATATATTGAATTCATTTGATTTGATACCAGAAACACACTTTTTAGTCCCTGCATAGAAATATTTGTTGGGGGTTGAGTTCAAAAACCACAGCCAGTGAAAAGTGAGAATCTGCAGCTGTTTTGTCCACAAAGTAGGAATAGCAGGGAGTTTCCTGGGACTGGCGACTGCTCCCAGGAACTGGGGAGATGGTTTGGGAGTCAAAAACTCCCCACAGGCTCTTGTCTGTTTGACTTTTTCCTCAAACTGCTGCTCAGCTCTGACTCTCTAGCAGCAGCAGAGGCAGAAGCAGCTTCCTCTTCTGTGAAAAAGGACAAGAGAGTGGGAGTGAGAACAGAAGGGAAAGTTGTTTTTGTGTGTGCAGTCAGTGCAGATGGGTGAGGACAGGAAGCACTGCTGCTTGTTTTCTGTGGACCAGCAGAGTTAAGATGTACGTAAATATGCCGATGGATAGGGGATCATTGGTTTCATGCTTTTGTGTCGAGGGAAAGACACTTGCTGAAAGGGCTGAGTGCATTCACACAAACTGCACATCAACCCACTGATTAGCACTAAAATTGCCCAGTTGTTGATATCATTGTTTGTCTATTTGCTGCTAATTTGTATTCATATCAGTGAACCCATTCTCACATAAATAAAGCACATTCTCTGTCTAAAACGTATTATATTGATTGAATTATTGCTCAATATGTGGCTAATTACACAGTCTCCCTCATAAAGTATCCCCTGCTCACAGTGGGTCGTCCTTAGATAAATAGAAGTCCCCATGAAAGTACAGAGACGTAGAGAAAAAGGCAGACTTGTCAGACGTGCACCAGTGCTGGCGTCTTTGCCTGTTGTTTTTATGGCAGTCATGGCATGCCCATGTCTCCCTCCCACCATTCACAACTGGACCGGGACATGGATGGTTAAGCAAATAGGCCAGTTTTGATAAAAGATTCATAAGTCACCCCAGTGGATAGTGCAAAGACACTATTCACATCGTGACATCGGGACAGGCTGTGTTAGGTTAGAGAGCACGCACATCATATGAATATTTGTGTGCGTATATGAGAGTGTGTGTGAGAGGTGGCTGTGTAGGTTCTTATTGGTGTCATTGCTTTGTTTTCATGATAAACATTGAGGGGTATAGCCATAGATACAGTTTATATATATACACACACATAAATAACAGATTACAAGACACTAGTATACCGGATTATGGCCATGTTTACAAGTACAACCCACATTCTACATTTTATACATTCAGTGGCCATTTTATTATAACAGCCTGCCTTCATGAAGCTGTTGTTGAAAGTGTTTTTCTTACTTATACTATGCAGGTGTTTGTATTATTTTGTTCAGCCCAGAGTTGGATTTATTGCAGAGCTGTTGTGTTAGTTACTGTAGGTGTACCTAATAAACTGACAACTGAGTGTATATGCTACTGGAGGACAGTGTACCCTTTATGTTCTTTGTGTTTATGTACATAAATATTGATGACGGCAAGATAGTGGAAACAATTTGATGAAGAAAGCATGGTATACCGCAGAAGTGTTGTGCGACATGTTTTCCTGCAGTTTTCATCTGATCCCTTTAACAGGCACTCTTCTTCAGAGCAGCTAGAATGAGTGCAACAGCAGAACTAGTCAATTTATAACAGTAATATACATGAATATACATTGGCCAGTCCTCATGGACTTATTAGAAAAAGAGCTTGTGTCTTCTTGCAGGCACTACAAATAAAACACACCGCAACCAAATGCATTCTGTAAATGAATCACGTTCTCATAAAATCAGAAACTTTGTCAGTAACTTAGTTTTGTATCATTGGGTAATAGCGTGCTCCTCATTCTGGTATTTACAAGTGTCTTAATAATCCATGTCAATTTAGAACAAGCAGAGTCAAACATTTACCAACATGTTATAAAAGCCTTATGTGGGAATCCAGCAGCTTCATATATGGTCCATATAGGACCCTGAACGAGACGACACAAGCTTGTTAACCCACTAATAGTTCCCTATATGCAGCTTGCAGCGCTGCACGGTGTGTCCTCACTCGGTCTGTGGAAGGCATTAAGACTCCTCTTCTTTAATCACGTCAGGTCAGATTCCACAGTGGCATCTTGTCCTCAAACAAACCAAACCTCAACAAGAGGCCATGTTTGTCCATGATCCACATCATTACATTTCAGCTCCAGCAAAACCCTCTGCCCCCAACACATCCCTCTTCTCCTTCACCTCAGCCCAAAATAAACCGGGCGTTAACGTTATCCCTAAAGCCACTTAACGGCAAACCCAGTCAAACATCAGCTCCACTTTTTATATCCTGGATTGTTTTTGTTTCGGTCTTATACGGCCCCTTATGTTTTTTTTAATAATATGCAGGGGACATACTTCATTGACAGTACCTCATGTGTTTTGCTTGTCACAAGGAAATACAGTTATTATTATAACTGTGATAAAAACAAATATTTAAGACATAGAAAATTTACAGTAGTGTGATTACTGTGATTGGTATAGATAGTGATTCTCCCGAGGAATACCACAATGTTCACATATCATTTTTCTGTTATCAGGTATTGTATTTTATTTTCTGTTGATTCAGTGTCTTGTCAGAATTGCTCAAGGGGTACTCGTCTAGAAGAGGAAAAGATAATTTCTGCTTTGTGTCCCACACTCACTAGATAGAATCTAACTGCACATGACCCCCGGATGATGATTCAGGTAAAAGAGACTCTATGTTTGTGATGTTGCTGCCAGATATGACTTCATCAAGATTTTTTGCAAGAGACTTGGCCTTGTAGAGAAAAGCAGGAGCGAGTCGCAACAAATCCCTGAGGAATTTGTATGAGATCTTACAGTAATAGCAATTCCTCAGTGAACAACCCTACCAAAACATTTTCTCAACCGTCATAAAGTTATTTTGAATATAAACCAATATGACAAATATGCCGGGAGAAAAAAAAAAATTTTTTTCTTCCCATGTCTATTTTGGGGGATATTTTCCCATCAAGTCTATTTTGAGAAGAATAAACTTGTAGAGCAAGTATTTTGGCATTTTTGATATCAGATTTTGAGGATGCCAGAAGTGTGCTTGTATGAAGAAGCGACTGCTGTCTTGTTAGATCTTGCCTCCAAACTGTGTCCCTCGGTCTACCTGTACAATTATTCCAGCACTTCAGATGATTCATGGAGTATATGAACAGCACTTTTTCCACTTGGGTAATGCATGTATGTTTTTGCCAGGGTCTCGGGAGTAATCCATTCCACCCAGGTTAATCCTTCCTGTGTCACAGAGCAAACATTAAATATCGATACAGAGGTACACACCTCACATATAGAAAGTAACCGAATATATTACAGTAAAAGTCCCATTTAGCACAAAAGCTAATTTACATGGATATGTTTCATCAGTTAGAACGTGAAGTACTGTCAGCTGTATCATATCTCAGTGCGAGCCAGGATAGAGGTTTGCTCTGCTGCTGTCATTGAAGTTTGCCGTTAAGGAAGTACCGGACACATTAACAGGAAGAAATGCAGTCACCAGTAGGCCAGGTGAAGAATGCGTTAAACATTTCACGCCGACGGTAACCAGGCATGCTCTCTGGGTGGGAGATAGATAGTGAGCGATATGCACGTTTTCTCATCGTTTTGCCTGAGTGAAAGTATAGATTAGAAACATATAGCTATAAGAGAGGACAACCATTCTGAACAATAAGTGTTCCTTTCTGTGCATATTTCCTTATAGTGTCCCATGTTTGTAATTTCTGTTTATTCATTCATTGGATTGATCAGTTGCAGCCTTCATCAGTTCCCATTGGACCGTCAAATGGGAGGTAATTTTGCATCACTGTTGTTGTATGGATCACATTGCCAGTTATAGATCAAGTCACGACCGTGAATCGATGAGCTTGGCCCTGAAGGTGAACATCATTAGGAGACCCGACGATCAACTGGAGATCAATAGCGGTGATGGATTAACCGGAACGGGCACCAGCAACACGGTCCAGTCGGTTTGATCGGCCCCGTCTTGCAATGAAAGAGAGAGCTCCTCCGCCATGCTCACCCACGGTCACTTAGACACTGTATCAGAATGACATGTGCACCCTTTGACACTTACTCTACCCATTTTCAAAAAACCTCTCCTGACTGCCCTGAGAGAAACGTTTGGCTCGGCTGCTTTAAAGAGTCACGCATAAATTTAGTTTTGCCTTGACAGTTTTACAGGCCCATTGTTGCTCGTTGTAAAAAAAAAAAGGAGGCTTTGGTGAGTTTGTAGGGTCGTGAATCAGGGGAAGGAAGCCTTATTTAACTGATGTTGATGTGGGGGTCAGTCACACTGACAGGAGAGCCACAGCCTGTTAAATGAACCCAAATAAGCAAAGACGTATAAAATGATCAACGCTATCGAGCTATCAGTGCATTTTTCTGTCTGTAGTTCACTACTGAACTATTAGCAATCTATCATGTTACACTGGAGCAGCATATATACCACTGAAGATCACTCTATGTTGTAACTAAATTAGAAAGGGTATAGGTTGATTTAAGTTCCCATAAATACAGTATCATTTGGTTGAGATTGACTTAAAGTTGCTATCACCAATATTTTTATATAAATAAAAAGATCACATGATTAAAAGTGTATATTTATCACCTAACTCTGCAGATCCCCTTAGTTTTGTTTCAGTTTTACAGCCAGCAATTTACTAATTTGGTTTGCTCTCACTGCTCCCGTTGTATAATTTCCAGATACAGCAGCCAGCCATTTACAACAAAAAGCTCTAAAAACCCAAAGTATGCGACCTGCTCAGCAACAAACATCAGTCACACAAAGTCAGCGGCTAGCTGGTGGACATAGTTGAGCATTAAGCAGCTAAACAGCCAGAATATATATACTGTATACGTATATATATTCCATCAGGAGTTGGTAAAGTTCAAAACCAGAGCAAAAAGAGAGTGAAATCTAACTCATATTTATCAGACAGCCAGAAATACGACTCCAAATGAATGATAATATTGTTGGATGTGTAAATAAGCAGCTGTTTGACAACAAGTTTGCCAAATCAACTTAAAGTAATATGTCAGTGTTGTGTTTTCAGCTTGTTTCCACTGCCCCAAAGTGGCCAAACATTTTTTTGATTGATGGTATGGTCCTATACTTTGTTTGACAAGCACATATAAACAGCTTGCCTGAGTCCCCAGTGCTCTCATTTTGTGCGTACCATACAAGTATTAGACTTTTCCTTCTCAAACGAATAAGCAAGCGTTATGCATCTGCGTATGTCAACACAGAAAAGACTGCAAATATGTTAACGGATGTTGTGTTGAAAGTACCGTGCAGGTGACCTCACCTGACTGGTTGTGCAGCTGGTGGTTAGCTTTGATAGAAGGATAGATAACAGACAATGCATTTTGTGTATTCATAACAATACCAGCGCAATCCCCGGCTGGAGTTGGAGGGTTGGTGAGGGTTCGAGGGGAAGAAAAGTAGCGAGATAGCGTTCCGCTAAGTGACTTGTTTATTGTGATGAACACTGATGGAGGCTGAGATACCCAAGAGATTTTGAGCTCACCCCACACAGACTCATGGGAGCGCAATCAAGTGCTGTATATTCATAATCACCAGCCACATGTATAAGAACAGGTATTTCATTTGTTCACTTACTCTGACTTTAATCTACACATGTACACATAACCCGCAGAATAGAACAGAAAGAAGCCCTTGGCCCTTGTGAACCCTGCAAAGCCCTCCTGGAGATCAATGAGCTCTTTTTAGCATTCCCCTCCTCCTTCCTCCACCCGTCTTTATCTCACTGCATTTGTTTTGATCCTTAGGGGTCATTAGCCAGATTAAATGTTTGTCTGCTCACAAAGAGAGATGGTTAATATGTTTCAACACATCCATTTGTCAGCTCCCTTGTCTCTGGCTGCACTGTGTGTGAAAGGGGAGCTCAGCGTCTCAACTGGCATTTCAAGACTTACAAGCATTTCAACACCTCTGGCAAAGAGAGGCCTTCAGTTTGTGTGTGTTGATGTGTGTGCATGTGTACGTGCATGTATGTGTGTGTCTAAATACATTCCTCCTCGAGGGGTGGTTCCCAGCCTCCTGGTCTATATATCACCCCAGACATCATCAATGTGCAGTTTGGAGGAGAAAGAAAAATGGAACGTTTCACTTCCTGCAAACATGCTCCGTCCTGTCAGTCCGCTCCAGTCAGATTAGCAAGAGTTACGAGACCCAGTCACAGAGAGAAGAGAAGAGAAGAGAAGAGAAGAGAAGTTCACGCCATCCAACAGCAGGAATAGTTTGGCTGGGAGGTGAGAAGAAGGAAACCAAGGCCATAAATTTGGGTTGAATGTTTGTGTTGACAGGAAGTGGTGTCGTTGGCACCGTTTTAACGGTATCATGCTGAACCCTGGCCTAAACAGGAAGTCAGTGTTGAAGAAAAATGTCTGTCCTAACAGCATATAGCTATCAGTGGGCAAAGGATCCATTTGTCTCTCTGATGAGTGATTCTTTCCTCCTGCGCTGGAACCTCCTGTGGTATTCAGAGCTCCAGGTTCTGCTCATCATTGTAGCCCTCACGATGTGTCACGTCTGTTAACACTACATACGTGGCCTAAATGTCTTAGTCTGGTGTGTGTGTGTGTGTGTGTGTGTGTGTGTGTGTGTGCATGCGTGCACAGTGAGTAGATGTATGTGAGGAGGTACAGCTGTGTAGTTGTAGTAGTACTGTTAGAAATGATCAGTCGTGATAACAGCAGCAACCGCAGAGTGAGTGCTGTAGTTGTTGCAGTAGTAGTGCTAGTATTAAGAGAAGTTGTTTTGCATAGTTGAAAATGTCCAGAGTTAAATTCAGAAAACGGTGATAAGTAGAATATTAGACAAACTTAAAGATTTCAGTGTTCAAGAGATTGATTGTAATTTTATCCAACCACAAAACTAACTCCAATCAAGCACCCAGTCGGAGGTAATACAAATTTCAAAGATAATAAAAATATTAAATATTGACACATACAATTATTAAGTTCAACAAAAAAAGAAAGCCAACACATGAAGCACAAGGAAAAACAACAACAACATATTTGAGGTACTTCTACAGTGGTCCAAAGAAGATCAAGTGTTGTCATGTGCAGAACAAAGTAAGACATCTCGTACACAACAAACTATCCTCTCAAGTGTGTGTGTGTGTGTCCCGATTTGCACTGACTCACCTTGGATAAATCTGTGATGAGCTAATATGAAATGAACATTAAGTGTGGGTCCATTTCACCTGTCAGCTGATGAGATGTTCTATTTATTTATACGTCACTTGCTTTTAATGCAGCTTGAGGAAAGTTAACGGGTCAGAAACAATGAAGAAATGAAACGTACCATGTGGACATCTAATACACGATTGGACAAAAAAAGGAGAGATTATTTGCATGATTACCTGAGTTAATGAGTGGCGTCCAATGTACGTAATAGAACTGGACGTGCATGTCTAGTTGTTTGGTTGGTATTCCAAGGCATGCACACGGTATGGGACATGCGCGAGTTTGTTTAAGCGCCTTGTTGTTAGAAGGCAGTTATGTCCTAATGAGATGTAAATGACTGCAGGAGGTGGTCTCCCACTCACTCAATGGGACGCCTCTCCACCTTTGAAGTCCTGATTTTGGGGGTCCGCGGGTTGTCATAGTGATGCTCCCTTGTCCCCCCCTGACCGTCTCTGGAGAATTGGCTTTGATTGGAGTATTGACAGGCATGTGGCAGCCTCCTTCCCCCCTCCCCCCTCCCACATCACTCTCCCATGAGCTTATTCTCCAGAAAGCTCTAAGAACTCAGACAGCCTGCAAAGTACCACAGTGGAAAAGTAATGTTCTAAGCAAGAAATGTCAAGTCCCAGTGGCTTCAAACACTCTTGTGCGACAATTTATGCAAAGCACTTTATATTTAGACGCTTTTGTTTTGAAGATGTGTTTTTGATGTATTTGGAGGTCAAACTGAAAGCCGGGGATATAAATAACTCATGCAAGGTAGTCGAAGATGCTTAGTATTTAGCTCACGGTTTGTTTGGTGGCATGTGTGTCAGTGACTTTAAGTCTCTCCACAGAGGACGGTTGTTTGGCGAGAGGCGCAGTGGGCATCGGGTTCAGTCTGACCACCAGCAAGGTAATCTGCCAGACAGACCATGCCGCTCCATCTGTTCAGGCTGTGTGTGTTTGAGTGCTTGTGTGTGTGTGTGGCAGTCACAGACATGTCACCCATCTCGCTGCGAGACACGTGCACAAAATAGCACAAATCGTAAAAAAAAAGAGGGGCAAATAACAGACAGAGAGGTGGGGAAGTGTGAAAGATAATGAGAAAAAAGAGGGAATGGGGAGAACAAGACTGTGACCACAGGGACACAGTGTTCCTACAGCCACCCTTGGCCCAGCAGATCGCCTCGTCTTGTCATCATTGATCATGCTTAGCTGTCAATTGATGTGAATCTATTATTTCTTTCTGGATGAATTCCTGACAGGCAGCAGTAGCCTACGGGCCTGTGATCTTTGTGCCCTCCACAAGGTCAACACCCCTCCTCCCAAAATAAAAAAAAAACCCTCCTCCTTCTCTCAAGACCTCCATCATGTGGTCCTTTAATCAATTAAGCCGCATCTTACATTCCTCTGCTGTGAAGTCACGCCAGCGTTTCCTCCGGGGGTTTCTCTGTTGAATGGCTGCCGGCCCTCCTCCTTCTTCCTCCCCGCGACAAAATGTCTCTGCCCCACTCGTGCAGTACGAGCATGTGGTGTTCGATTAACGAGGAGGAAATGAGTGGTGGCATAATATATCTTATTTGTGGCAGCAGGCTATACCTGGACTCAGAGAGATCAGAGTGGGACAGTTTGAAAATGCATCAAATTGTTCTTTATTTTGTCCTTCTATACGCTCCTTTAAGCTGTTTAAGCTATTTATAAATCACAAAAAAACTGATTTTTTTTAAAGAGTAAACCACTTCCAAACCGTGGAAAGTCATGTGGAAGAAACAGCTTCCGCCTCAAGTGGGCTGCACAAAACCCAAAACAAGTGTTTTTCTATATTTTTAGCATTTCTGTGTTGGAAGCAATCTTCTTGGACGTGATCCAAAAAATTCTTGTGTGGGGAGAAAAACATGTGAACAACATGTGAACAGAGCTTTCAGATGCATTCAGCAACACAGTCCAGTTTGAACCACGTAGTAGATGATTTTGAAAGGGTGTGTGGATGGGCATGTTGAGTGTCAGACTTCGATGCAGGAGACTGGAGTGTAGTTAATGTAGTTAATGTTTGCTTTTTATTAACCTTCAGGTCATTTGCAATGGAAGCCGGCGACATGAAGCTACAAACTGACGGCAGACACTTGTCAATGCGTGGCGGTAGTGACCCGCTACAAATCAAAGTTGAGCTGTTCAGCTCATGTTTTTATCACCGTTCCAATGATGCAGTGAGGCGTCAACCAATCACATTGTCTCACCATGTCTCGTTCCGTCTAAAAATGCCATCACCCAGTTCCCAGGGCTTTTTAACGTCACAACTACCTCAACGAGCGCTTCAACAGCAACTAACCACTAACCGGAACGTAACCGTTGTTGGGACAATGTAGCTGGCCATGCTTGGCCGTTTTTGCTGCCTTTGTCCCTCGTAGTGTAAACATAGCAGAACTCTAAAAATACCTCAATCTTTCCGAAATTAAAAGTAGCATTAATTGATTTTTTTGCCACTTGAAGGCAGTGGAACAGAAAAAGGTGTGGGTTGCAAAATCGAAACAATGAGCTGAAAAAAGTTCAAACTGTCACGTGCTTCTCCTTTCTCTCCAGCACGTTCTAAAAATACAGTTTTACACCCGAATAGAATGAAGCCTACACCAGTGAGCAACGTGTCGTGCCAAAAGTCCGGAGAAAAGTTACTCTAAAAGTGAACACAAGTTAAGATTTGCACCTTTCCTTTCTTCTGCCTGCGCGCAAGCCCAAAAAGCCAGCCTCAATTCCTCAAAACTGAAGGTTTACATCAGCCTGAACCTGCCCCGGAAGAAGTGTAGCCTTCACGTGTCCGTCTTACGAGACATGCATGGAGCATTGCACCCCGCCCGACAGGCTACGTGAATTTTACGACTGAATTTAGTGGTTCCTAATTTCACTCTGGATTTATGACACTCCTGCTCATGGTTAGTTTCAACACAATGAAAACATGATATCACAGTGACAACCGATTATAAGCTTTGTTGCCAAGCATAGATTATATAACAGAGTGAACGTCCAAATATATGTCTTTAGGCAGGGTTGTCTTGACTGATACCTTTATGAGGTAGGAGCCCTATCCCAAGCAATAAGTGACCTTCTATCAAGCAATTCAAACAATATGAGGTCGATGATAATTCATATGGTTCATACAGCTCATAGGTTAAAATGTTACAATGTTCCCCAGGTGCCTGATGCAACCTGTAGCACACCACAAAAGAAGCACGTTGCTTAACCCTTAGATTACTCTTAGATTACTCTTTTTGATTATGAAATATCCACAAAAGAAAAACCCAACAAGAGGAACTAAGAGGCCCCACAATGATCAATCATCTTTGCCAATCGTCTTTGTGTGTGCGTTTTGAAATTACTGGTTGTATTCGAAATTTGACCAGTCATGGTGACTATGTGTGTGTGTGTATCAGACTGCACTCAGTGGAGGACAAGTGTGCAGCAGGCGCACGCGTTAGAGAGCCTCAGGTCCCTGTAGCCACTTTGTTACTATATTTATTTGTTTTTGGTCTTTTTTGTACCTTGTTTTCGATATAGTGTTCTTCTAAAACACCTACTGACCAGGGCACTCCGTCCAGATGAATTTGCAAAAAGTCGCTCCTTCTTACAGAACGCTAAGAGCTTATAGGAACTGCAGTTTCGGGTGAAAGTTGGATAACACCGTCTATGAACCCCATGTCTATAACGCATTCTAAACATACTTAGAATGTGTTATAATCTACTTAAAGAACAATATAATACAGTTATAAGCCCCCATAGATATTTTTCCCTGGGTTCATCACTACGAGCAACCCCTTTCACATTACACATTTGATGCATTGTTAATATAGAAATATTATTGCAGCTTTAGCTGTAGCTGTCATTCAAATATAGTGTAGAAAGCAAACACTTTTAAATATTCAACTTTATTTCAGACTCTTTATCATTCCAAAAGAAATCATCCAATAACAGGAACTCCTGAGTTACTCCACACAGAAAGTTGCAAGCAACATGATCTTAATATGTCATTTAATCTGCATCATATAAGTGCCAGGTCACTTAAGACCTCAGGTATATAGGAATTTTGAAAAAACATCCATGCATTTAAGGGTTAACACGACCCATTCTGCTCCCTTTGTTTGCTGTTTTGTCTGTCAGTAGGCACCATAAAATGGACCTCATTAGGGTGTTGGGACTGAGTTGTTATCTGAGTGCCATTAACAAAGAGGCCTGATAGGGCCATGCCTTAGTAAGTGCAATATTCTCTGGCCAAATTGACTATAGTCACACAGGGGAGTTAAGCTTTAGAAACTAATAAAAGGAATAAAAAGAGTCTCTGAAACTTTTTACTTGGAAAACTGATAAGAAAAATCCCAGACCAACATTTTCAGCCTAAATTCCCCTGAGTGCAAGGTAAGGTAAGGTAACATATAATACATTCTTACGTCCTTGAACATTACTTTGCCCTCACGATGCCAGCTCACGTCCTCTGAGCAGCACCTCAGTGTGTGTGGCTTTACAGAGGCCCATAATCACCCTCAGTAATCACTGTGCTAAATTTAACATGGGGGATAAGGGGAAATCAGGCCCAAATCAAAGGCTTTGTTATCTGCTCAGTGCTCATGATGTAGATTATGAAACAGCACGGTGATCTGATAAACATGGCAAGGAGCAGGGCAAAAACATCTGCACGCCTGCTGGCCACACAGTAGCAGGGGAAACTTTATCCCACTGCCAACCTTTAATGAAAAAGAGGAAACTGGCTGAAAAGGGAAATGTAGACAGAAAACTGTTGTGTGTGTGTGAGTTTCTAGTAAACCTCTTGGTCATGACTTGCTTGGCAACGGGATGAGGAAACAGTCCCTAAGTTACCTCAGGGACCGATTGTGTTTGAGTGGAGGAAAGGAGGGAGAGAGGGGGCGGTTTTGGATCAAGAGGCGGCTGGTGAGGACTAAAACGGAGGAGAACAGGAAGACAGATCGCCTATGGCAAACGGGACTTTCTGTCAGATCCAGGTCAGTAACTTGCAGCGTGACACTAGGGGGGGAAATGGTCTGTAATCGCAATAATCAACGTGATTAGCGTGAGCAAGCTGCAGCCCCAAACCTCAGTCTGCCACCCAGGCTGCTGCTGGCCTGAGAGCACCCTCAGCATCACAGCATGGGAACATTGGAGGAGTACAGCAGACTTAAACTGTAACTCACTGCCTGCAAGCTGAGTAAGACAATAAGAGAGAGGACTGTAGCTGAGATAATATTAGGAGAGATTAGCTATAGGTCAGTAAGGTCAGGATTCTGGACTTATTTAGACTACTTGACACAGAATTGTGGGAAAAGGAGAGCAACTTCCTCCTCTGCTGTGTCACAAACAAATAGCTCCCCCTGGGAAACAAACTCCAGACTGTGTAAAAACATTTAGCCTTTTACTGTATATCACAGGCCCCCCTTTGAGCATCATAAATGGATTCAGCCAGATGAAATATTGATCTACACATCATGTCTCCTGCAGACATTTTCATCTGGGAGGCGAATATAAAATGCAATTTGAATCCCACTTACAGAAAGGGCGGGGCACTTGTGGTGAGTGCCGTCTTGTGCCCAAAAGATATCACACATCTGATTCCTGTGGTTGCCAGTTTTTCCATAAAACTCTCCTCAGTCATTGAATAGAAAGCTGCTACCCACAAAATGTTAAATAAGCAGAAGCTAAATGTCTGAAATTAAACAAGGAGGAATGTTAAAAAACATTGAGTAAGAGAAAAAAGAAAGCGCCCAGTGCCCTGCAGCGTCTCTATTCTAAATCCGGTCAGTGAGTGGTGATTTGTCAGTGAGTCAGCGTTCTCCGAGTATCCATCTCTTTGTGTCTAAACAGGCTGTCAATCACCGCACTGGCACTTCCTGTTTACCTGTCCCATTGACCTCCTCTTTGGAGAGCCACCGGTGCTGAGTGCTCCGGGCAGCCCCGAGGACAAGCACTCACACGGCCAGCTTCAAAGTTAAGGCAAAGTTTACTCAGAGTTGAGCTTCCACAGGCTGCCCTGCTGTCCACTGGGGTTGTGTGCTCAGATAAGAAGGCTGCTTCCTGGTCCAAACATACACACACAAAGAGAAAAGAAAGGCAGAAGGACAGACAGAAAGAAAAAGGGGGGTTGGAGGCAAACAGTAGAGTGTTATCACAGGTATCATTTGTTTGAAAAGTGACTCAGTGATTTGGAAAGACTGGTTGTGTGAGAGTTTGTAGTGGGATTTGCCTAATGGGCTTTGTGCAGTGTGCTGTCAATGCTACTGAATAGAAGAATATAGAATAGAATAGGCTTCACTAGGGTTAGATAAGTAAGACTTTATTTAATACATTACAGTCTTTCATAACAGCCATTTAAAGTCACTCAGTATGGAGTCATCCTGGCGGTTTAATGGTTTTAGATGTGTAACAGTGACGTTCTCGGTTCAGTTCCTGCCAAGAACCTGTGTTGCATGTCATTACTGCCTCTCTCTCTCCCTGTCTCTTTATACTGTCATATTATCACCCAGGAACAGGATAACAATTACACAAGGCAGCTATACAAAGTCTCAAAAGATGACATTTTTAAAAGGACGGGGTTTTCGAAGCAGTTCACCCATCCGACAAGCACTTCTGACGGAGTATACTGGTCCCTTAAAGGGGGGGCTCTGTACAAGACAAACCCACCATCAATATCAGAAAATAAGTGCATATCTAATTCTTTATATTGAAGTTACAATCATTACGTTTTTTATGAAACCAAACTCGGATTTTGATACTATATTTTTCTGCAAAAGCCATTAAATGTTTTTACATTCAGTGATTTGCTCTTGAGGCATTTATAGTGGCAGAGTCAACTCCATGAATGAAAATATACATTAAACGACAAAAAAAAAATAGCTCAACAATAGCTTTTAAGGCACAAGCTGCAGTGTCGTATTTCCCCCAGCTGTTCTTTTGTATATCATTAAATATACTTGGGCTTGTGGTATATGCATCATGTAGCGTCCCACTTGGGGTAGTTGACACTTTTGCATTCAGGGCAGGCTAAAGTTATTGCAGTAAACACAGAAACCTCGTAGATGGCTGGCCCCAGTGCGTGACCATCATCAGATCCTATGGAGTCCAGCGGTGACCGCACTATGAACTGGGAACATAATGGCTGTTCTGTTCCTGCCATCTCTCAATGTAATAGTACTGTAAACCAACGGCCCAAAAGCCCCTTGAGCCACATGGCCTCGCTGCATCGGTATTTCTACAACAAATTAGTGAGACAAACTTAAATATTGGGTCGTCTGTCAACATGATGGGTGAAAGGAAAAAAGAGGCAATTTAAGCCTAATGTATTTCAATTAGTGGCCAACTTTTAAAGGACGAGCGGACTTCCGCACAGAGAAACATGTCCAAACGTGGGTCGTCAGTGGGGGGGGTTGCAGTGGGTGTTTGGGGTTAGGGGGGGCTGTAAGCATAAATAAGGCCCTGTGGCTATTAGCAAATGAGCAGTAATGTCCCCTGAATGATGGTGATAATGATGCAGTGGACAGGACATTGGATTTTGATTGGGCCCTCTGTGAACAGGCCACAGTACACACAGGAAGTGCTTGTTTGTTCCAAGCAGCACTGTTTCCTGTCGGACCGGCTGTGTGGGTGTGTGTACGTTTTCCACTGCGATAATCAGGACAGGCGTGTGTGTGTGTGTGTGTGTGTGTATGTGCGCGGCCTACTCCTTCGTTTGCGTCCTATGGCTGCCCCTTCAAAGCGCCGCTGCTCGCCAGGACGGAAGCTCCTTGCAACCGAGGATGAGATCACTGTGCGCCCAACAAGGGACTTCCTCCCCACACAGGAAGTGGAGGCGCAGCTGAGAGGGAAAGGGCCCTTCCTCTGCCACCCCCGCTCCTCCTGCCCCTGCTCTTCCCGTGTCCTCCTCCATGATCCGTGTTTTGTCTCTCGAACTGAGATAAAGCATTGCTTTCTCACTCTCCCTACCTTCTCTCACTGACCAAACAGGAAGTGCAGCCTGCTTTGTTTACGTAACAGAGCTCCTCTCTCCCGCCAAAGTCACCCAAAGGCCTCTGGGAAACGGGAATCCCCAGACTTCATATCCTCACATTTGTGAAGTGGACATCCATCACGGATTGACAGAGCAGTGTATCTGCATGTGTATATGGGCGAGAGACCTATAGGAGGAGTGAAGAGAGGGAGAACAGAAGAGCATCTGTGCTGATGTTGATGACCCTTTCCTGAGAGGATTCTCCCTCTACTTAAGTTGACCCCTGCTGGAACTGAAGAGGGAGTAGACATGCTGTTGTTATGTTGTTAAAGAACCCCCATCATTTCCCTTTCTGCGCGGCCACTTATCTATCTGCACATGATTCCAATAGTGAACATTCGCACTCATTGCAGACTTGAAGTTAGGAAATATGAATGCCACCGGTGATGGATATTACACTGTGTCTGTGTGTGCTTTGTTCTTCGAGGGGGGGGGGAGATGTGCACACTCATGAGGCTCATGTGACTGGGCGAGGGCCCACAGAGAGTGGGTCTATCTATCGGAAGGCCCCCGGAAGTCTGTCCGATGCCATTATGGAACGAATGAAGACTTGTGAGTGTGTGGAAGGGAAATTGGTATTTAGTCCACTGGAGGCAGGGCTGGATGAGTGTTTGTCTGTGAATGCGTGTAACAAGCGAATAGTTGTGGTAGTACAAAACAATTCTAAATACTTAAAAGCAAATATTATCTGATTTTCTAAACTAATTAAATTATTTAATTACAGATTATTATGGAAAATTACATGATTAAGTTGAGGAAACATTTTAAATGGAAGACGTCAGATGTCAGTTAAAAAAAGTAATTGACTTTTCCTTTATCTTAATGAAATTTAGGACAGAAAAAAATCTCAAACGCAGTTATGAAATGAAATTTTAGAATTTTTTTTCGTATCTGTTGCAGTTACGTATATCGAAACAGTCAGAGAAAGCACACTAAGAAAGTTGTCCTCATTTCTGAGATCATTCTGATAATCATATATATTTCTGATTACAATTTGATGTAACAAGTAACTTGTAAATTCAACTTGGGCAGCTGCTAACAGTATTTTCATTGCAAATAAATATATAAATAATGTACTTTTTGGGTTAATAATGTGCCACAAGCTCCCAGAGCCCAAGGTTTCATCTTCAGATTCCTTGTTTTATCTGATCAACTGTCCAAAGCCCAAAGATATTCAATTTGAAATCAAATAAAATTATGAAAAACAGCGAACTCTGATATTTGAGAAGCTAAAAGACCAGATTTGCTTGATAGATTACATAAAGTATTAACTACATCAAAATTATTATCCAATCGCTTAATTGACTAAATTTAGCTCTAAAGAAATGACTGTATCTAATCCTGTCTACTTGTATATACACACAAGTCTATGTCTTTGTCTTCCTTTCATCTCAGGTCAGAACTGTGAAATGTTTGCATGTAGCACAAGTGTCTCCCCAGTTTACAAAAGAGCCCGTCTTCGCCCTGCAGCTCCGCTCATACAGTGGAGGGTTTGAATGGCTGCCATAAGGACCGATGGCCTCAGGACCTGTTGGTGGAGGTCAGTGAGTACAAGAGGCGACAGCTGTAGAAACGCTGGGAGCCCGGTGCAGCATGAATACTGGCGATTATAGCCAGCATCACGCGCACACGCACACACACACACACACACACATACAAACTCAACACACGCGCACACACAAACTCAAAACACACAGTGATCAGATCCTTATCTAAAGGATACATTGTTTCGAGGTTGCTGGCGGACCGCCTCACAGGATATAGACAACTGTTAGAAAGTGTGTCTGTGTGCGTACTATATATGATTGTAACACATGATCCATTTTTTATGGGTCTACAGTTTGTGAGTATGCATGTACTGTACTCACATGCCTCTGTGAGGTGTTGATGTGGTTATATAGTTCACAGGATGTTGAACTGGCCACTAGAAGTCAGTGAGAGCAGCACTGCTGCTACCAAAACTGTGATGTCTCTCATATAAAGGGTCAGCTGTGAGCATGAATGTCTTCTCATGCGATCATCATTGGCGAATAAATAGATTAGATAAGTGAGAATGTTTATGTTTCATAACAAGTAAATAATTTAAGAAATGTTCTATAATAGCCTGTCTTTGAAAGGCAGTATTGACTGTCGTTGCCATCTTGGTTTTTGTCCGTCACCAGCTTGTTTTTTGCATCCAGACATGACATGAGGAGGGGGAGCTAAGTACAGCCGAACACTAAATAAGATATTTTCAGGCACCAAAATGTTACATTTAACTTGAAAACCCACTGTGAAAGGTCTAAGACTCCCAGCACGGACAACGTCATCACAAGGTAACCACGCCCTAAAGCATACCCTGCTTTATGGTCTATTTTACTCCAAGGCTACATCCACACTACTACGTTTCCATTTAAAAACGGATATGTTTGGCAATATTTTTGCTGTTATTTGGTGGCGTTTTTTAAAACATAAATACTGGTCAACACAAACTCTGTCTGACACTTGAGTAGGTCATGTCTCCAATACCACCAATCCTTTTCAATCAAAGATATGGTATTGTAGCAGCGCTTTCTCCAATTAAGGCGACTGCTAGTATCTACAGACATGAAGTCCTTGCAAATACTTTTTTCTATGGCAACCATGACACATGCAAACCCCTCAAAACCAATTTTGAGACTGCCATTGGAAAAATAAAATTACAAAGTCACCTCATTGCAAGATCCTCAGACCAAATGCACTCAGCAATACATCATAACCTGTTTCCATTTATTGAAAGGGTATTTTGGTCCCTTAAATACAAGACCCTTGGCCCTTGGGGAGGGACTGGGGCCACTGACCTGGATGCCCAGGGAGAGGTGTTGCAGCTGGGATAGTGCTCTGGAGAGCTGGTGATGGTGCTGGTGGGAGCAGCTGTTGTGTGTTAGACTGTCAACACAGTAATGAAGGAGGGGTTAAATCTGGTGCAAGGAGTTTTGGTTGGATCTTGGTCTCAGGTTATATTAATATTTACTTGGTTTTAGTTAAGATAGTTTGGAGATGGATGTCGTTGATTGTTCACAGAAATACTATTAAACTGCATGAATGATGATTCTCCAAAGTGACTTCATCATTGAACACTCTAATGGTTTCCCCTGTGGATGTACCACCGAGCCCGGAGGTGTTAACGTTGCTGACTTTTACATCCTGAACATCTACACACCGAACAAGCCGACCAGAATGTCAGAACATTGAAGTCCGCTTCAAACCCTTCGTCACCATCATCTTCATCGTCACCAGGGTCTTGGATGTCTGAGCTCCCCCCTCCCGTTCTCGTTCTCATGGGAACTTCACCGCCTTTCAATGAGCCGCCTGGTTCACCTCTCAGCACTGGCCGCTCTGGGGTTAACTCCAGAGGGGAAAGGTCACAGGATCACAGGCTCCACAATGCCTCAGATTGTTGATTGTTGATGCTAAGGCGGGCACTGAGAAGAGGGGTAGGACTGTGCGTCTGCGTGTGTTTGCATGTGGTTAATTGTGCCCGTATTTATCTGTTTGTGCATGTGAGCTTGTGTGACTGCTCGAGTGCCTTTGTGAGCGTCAGTTTTTCTGCATGCATCCTGACATGTTTGTGTGTGTGCTCATGCATGCCGGCGCAATGTGTGCGTAAAAGGAGGAACCTGATTGGCCGGACCACCGTGGCAGATGAAACTTGATGGACTGCAGGCTCTCTAAGCTCCTGTTGATGGGGATTTGGAGGCCTGTCTTTGAGGGGGGAAATTCAATTTCCTCCCCTTGCTCGCCGGCGCTGTTTGGATAGCTTCGTGCGGGATTGGAGAGGGTGTGTGACACTCCAGATTACCCAGTCACTGAGAGTCTGCTGAGAAAGTGGTGTCTGATCTGCAGCATGCCATGACTCAACACAGGAGGAATGTGGCACGGCAGAGAGCTGTCAGTCTGTCTGTCAGCCAGCCTCTACGTCTGTCACTCCTTTCATTTCCATTTATTTTACAATTTTCGAATGAGCTACAACACGTTTGTTTAAAAGATTTCCATTCCGACACTAATGCTTTATTTAGGTATTGATCTTGTTTAAGCAGCATGTATGCAAATCAAACCTTTATTGACATCTGTTATCTTATTGATTGAGCTTGATCAATGTTTATGTTAAACAGTCCATGTGTTGAGGATCCCTATTTAGGATGCACTGTGACTATTCAGTCAGATTGTTGATTGTTTTCATGAGACTGTTTGTACTGAGTCTTTTACTTAGTACTGTTTGTTCGATCGAGTATTTCTATTTTACATTGTTTTTAAATACATTGTTTTATAAATGCTACAAAATGTGAATGCATCGAATCAGAAATGCATTAACCTTGATTCCTGTATTGTAATACACTTTTCTACCTTCAAAGAAAGTTTGTTCTTAAGACGCTTTTGTCTGACAAGGTTCAGAATGCAAAAGTGTTACCTGATCCAAACGGCCACAATTGAAGCCGAGGTGAAAAGCTGACAGACATAGAGAGGAGGGAGATGCAATGTTGTTTAAATATGGGGATAGCGACGTACTTCTCAGACAGTCTCTCGTAGTATTGCACTTAATTGCTCACGTGAAAAGTGCCACAAATAGTCGTGTAACAATTGAAACAAGAGAGCTTGAGAGGGAAGCTCAAACCCTGCTTATAGTAACTCACCTCAGCTTTAACTTGGACCTTTTTTTTGGTGGCTTTTCAATGTAAAACTAACGAGGTTACAGGTCGCCATGATGTACACTGAAAGTGACCCATGAAGGATGAAAGGACATAATTGTGCACTTAAACCCTCTTGGTCATTGGGTTCTCATGGGATCGTCCTCTACGCAGGAGGAGGATTGGTATTACTTTCTATTTGTGGTTTAACTGAAAAACATGATTCCCAAATGGAATTTGCATTGTGTTTTTTTGTCAGTCGAAGCTCACTTTCCCGCTACCTGGCAAACATGTTGGCTCAGCGCATGTTGGATCATTTGTAGTTAAAGTACTACCATCTCCTCATTCTCCTCTTATGATTACAGTCCAGTGAGGATGCTTCTTTTAAAAATTAATCTGCGTTCAGGGACTGCATTAATGATGCACCATCATTGCATTTCATGTTAATGAACAGTTGGTCTCAGAGAACAGGGTGACAGAGGTCCTGACTAATCACACATTAACTTATCTCATCCCCACTTGCTGAAGCAAGGACAACATCCTCCAATTGAATTTAAATACTGAGCAGCTAATGAGCTTGGCAGTGATATATCCACTGCACTGAGGTGCAGGATTGAGTGTGCACAAACAAACATTATATACAGTCCTGTAGGGGGTTGTGTTCCACCTCATCAGGAATGCCAATTACCTCTGCATTGTTTCTTCTGTTGTTGTTGTTTGTTTGTTTGGCCTGGAGGAAAGCTGGGATAGGGATCAGGGAGGTGGTGCAGTGCCAGTGACACTCGAGCTGTTTGCCTCCTCATTACCTTCAGCCATCTCTCTCTCACCTAGCCTTAAAATGGAGGAATGTCTTTAAAGCCTCATCCAATTTTACTAGAGCGCTGACCACTTCATCATACGCAGATGTTGCTGTGTGTGTTGCCTATGTGTGTGTGTGTGTGCCAGAGGGGTTGGAACGCTTGTGTGTGCTTCCTGGGTCACGGCATGTTATTGTTCTTGGAAAACCCTCTTGATGGAGAAATGTGTTGCCTAAAGTCTCATATTTACTGCCAGAACAAAAGGAAAAGGTTGAAGCAAAAGTAAACAGCGGAAGAATGAAGGGTTATTTTACAAAACCTGCTCAGTCATATCTGGTTCTGAAAAAACACGCAGAACATCAAAGAATATTTTGACCCAATTTATGATGGAAGATTTAGGATTTGGCTAAATGAAATGGGATATATTACTGTATATAATATTACTTGGTTAATTAATAAAGACAACAGATGTGCTAAAAGGGCATTACATACTAGATCTGAAGCTAAAGACAAAAAGAGTTATACAGGAGACAATGTTTAATATTTGTAGAAGTCACCCTGGACTCTGGAAAGCTGTAATGGTCATTTTCCAAGGTTATGTAATATTGTATTGACTAGACGATTTATTGGGAAACAATCTGTAGATTCACAGGTCCTGAAAATAATACTTTGTTTATCCCAGGAGAGTGTCATCTAGGTTGGGGTCCAGTTACTTGTTCATCGCTTCACCAGTTTACAGACTGCCCACAACCCTCTACTCCCCATCCATCCACCCGTCCATTTTCTAAACCCGTCACCATGAACCCTGATACTTGTCTAGACCCGTCTCAGCTCTGCAGGGTTGGGAGTCATAGATAAAAGCCAGATTGTTCAGTTTTTGGATACCCAGAACAATGTGATGAAAAAATGTGAAAAGCAACACCAGCTAAAAAAAAAAAGTGTCATCATACGCGTCTTGTAACACTGTCACACACGTGTTCGAAAACGGACACAGGTCATCAAGTCAAATGGAATAACAATCAAGTCCATTAAGCTGCTGACATGTACATTTGACCAAGACCCTTGTATGCACACCATAGATTAATACCTTCCTTTGTCTTTTTTAGCATTGGATTCAAAGACGAGGGTGGAGGCGTGGCCCTTTGAGTGGATGGAGTAATCCCAGAGTATTTAGATGATTGGAGATTAGCTCCAGATAGATAAGATGTGAGCGAGGATAAGAGGCATTTGCTTTGTTTAAGATTGCCAGGTCGTCTCCTCTCACTGCCTCTTTTCCCATTTGTCTTCCGTCTCATTTCATCTGTACTCGTCTGTTCACCTCCTGTAACTAATCAGGTGTAAAGCACAAGTCCAGGCAGGAACCGGATGCCACCGGTGTTTCAGATATCCCCCACAACTCGTGACTTCTGTTTCCTCTGAGACGTGAGAGAAACAGATGCAGATATGAAAGCTTTCAGCGCTTCTTCAAGGCTTATCTCCGCCTTTGATCTATGTTGGTTTATTTCAGTATATATTAATCAGCCTCCACCGACCGCTCTCCTTCTCTTTCCGGCCATGACTTCCTCTCCCAGATTAGTCCTGCATCCTGCCCACCTCAGTGGCTCACGATGCAACAGCACTTCAGGATCACAGGTCAGGGGGCAAGGGTCGGAGCAAAGAGCGTCGTAACGATGTCCAGACTTAGAGCGACTGACCGGTGCTTTGGAGGAGTGTGTGTGTGTGTGTGTGTGGAGGTAGTTAAATGGTTGAAAGGAAACTGTCCATCAATGGGAAATCTGAAAACAATTTGACTGCATTAAGGCATTTAAAGCGTCTCCACTGATTTCCCTATTGGCCTCTCGTCAGTACCACACACACTCGTTGCTGTGTGCAGCGGGGAGGAGCGCACAGAAGGCCTTTCACAATTATGCATTCACTTGTCTGTTTGCTTCTTCATTTACACATTTGTTTATTCATTTATTCATTTGCTATTGACTTTATCTTGATCCAGCTGTCATCTGCTTTATAACAGATGAACTGTGACTTTTGTTTTGCGTTTGTAAATGTGTGTGCACGTTATGTGCACACGTCATGTTATGTATTTAAGTGGCTGGAATGCAATAAGGACATCTGAGTGTTAACAGGTCTCCTCATACCTATAAACTGTTTCCACTCTCTAATTTACTCAGCCGTCAATTGTTCAATGACACATAATGACATGATTGATAACCAGCTCCTTTTCCCTGAAATGCAAAAGCTGCATCAAACATGCAGCAGAGCTGTTAAACCTCCACATTTTTTACGATTATAACATTTGTAAAAGGTTCTGAGCAGCATGTTTCTGGTGTGATGCAGTACACTATTTGCAGTGTATGAAATGTGTATGAACACAATGTTTTTTTCCCCTGTTGTATATGAATATATTCCTCTGTGTACAGTCCATGTTTATGCATCTACACCCATGTTTAGCATACATTACGCTCATGACTCAACCGTTCCACCGCTACCACCAGGACAGTTTGTCAGCCTCTGCACTCCACAAACGAGGCTTTTCTCCGAAACTCTCCAAAACCCTTGCCCTTGGCTCGCTGTTGCTGTTCCCATAAAGGAGCCTGACGATGCCTCCTTTAATTGTAGCATGTAATCTGATTTAAACACAAGGTTGATAATAGTGCTGTCTATGTGGAGGTTAGGATTAGAAAGGCCCCTGATTCCTACCAGCTCTCTTATTATCCCCTCAGCCCCAGCCGCAAGGAACCGAGGGGCCGACGAGCTTGTTTCAAGCAGTGCCAGTTACTCTGTGACTCATCTAGGTTGAGAAACATTTGAGGAGAATGGAGCCCCTGTTTTGGTGTGTCAGCGTGCTGCTTGTGGCTCTCTGACGGATTGCCGTGAGACGTGAAGGCGAATCTCCCTCCATGCTGTGTGAGTATGGAAAACACACACGCCTTCACCTCAAGTTATGCAGCTCGACCATACTCCCAGAGAGCCGCTGTGACTGTCCAATTTAGGCCGCATATTTGAGGTGAAGGTTACAAAAAAGCAACAGTGTGAGCCATTCTTAAACGTGGAGATGACATTTTGACTGTCATTGCAGTGCTCAGCGCTTCCCAAACACATCGATATTGAGCTCACTTTTTCAAACTTAGAAAAATACAAGATGTGAGTAATCATGTCTCGTATCCTCTCCTCCTGTCATTTGATATATTACAGGAAAACAGCGAGACGGTTTTCTGTTACACATTACTTTGGCACTGCTCTCGACATTGAGTGGGTGTTTTAGGGCTAAATATAGTTGTGGATATGCCTTAGGGCGTCTTTTGATTTGATCTCCTTTATGACAAGGAGAAAGTTTAAAAGTACAAAACTCCAGCAGAAAATCACATAAAAAACAACAGTGTTGGTGCACAACTTATTCATGTATTAGGGTATAAAATCAAGGTGGACAGAAAATGAACAGTCACAGGTTTGATTTAGCAAGGCATGTAACTTCCCCACGCACCAATGTTGAGTTACTTTGTAAAGAAGAAGCTGCTAAATGGCTACATTATACATGTCCATGCTCTCATTTGTTAAACGGTGTTTACTATGGGCTTATAGATTACTGTGCCGTGTGCTTAAACACCCAGCAGTGTGCATCAGGGAATATTCAGTTCAAACACTCCTGATCAATATACATGTTTAATGCTAATCAAACCCCCCCCCATTATATTGATTCTCAGACGCCAGGATAAGAATTACACCAGCTGTAGGTGGGATCAGGTGTGTGCACACACGCACGCACGTACAATCACACATGTTCAGTCAAACACAAGCGGATTCAGCTTGTTTGATGACGGCAGGAGGAGCCCTTGTATTTATTGATCCGCCGGCCTCTGAAGGACAAGGTCGCCGGGTCATCTGTCACAGAGCTGGAAGAGACAGTGACACACGCACACTTCAAACAGAACTGACGGACCATGCAGTGGCCATACGCAGTCGGTTAATGAGGGTCATGAGGGAGTGTAGGTTGTGGTTAGGGCAGAGCTAACATTGTTAGGCTGCATTTGATCATGTTGGATGAGGTATCATGGAGGTTACAGGAGATAACTCAAAACTACAAAGGCAGCCTGTGCTGTCAAAAAGTTACAGGGGATTTCCTCACCTTTTACCCACTTATCAGACTTCTGGTGTAAACTCTACAACTGATCAGACCAGATAGCAGGTTAATCGATATCAAATAAGTGGGGATCGCTTTTGCAAATATGTGCATGTTTGAATGCAGAAATAGAAACTGGGAGGATGTATTTTCATCTACATTATATCTCCTGTATATATCAGCACATCAGCTGGGGGTCTGGAAGCTGAAATAAGAGAGTGGCTCACTTGAGTCTGCTGCTGAATGTAAAGTATGCCGCTGACACAGCCTGAGAAGTATTCCTGCTATGCTTTATTCTGTTTCCGCGCCGCTACATCCTCACTTTGACATTTGGCTGTGATAAGAGGAAAGCCTTGAATCCCACACATATCCACAGTGAATTCCGACCTGCTACAGAGCGCTGGATCCTCACTCTACTCCCACTCTGCCGTACAGTAAGACTACCGCACAGTCCTCGGACAATGCTCAGATTCAGGCTGTATGCATGAGGCCCATTCACACTTCCTATCGCTAGCATCTGCAATGCTAATTACTGAGTGACTTAGTGTGTTACTCTCTCTCTGGCAGGGCGGTTGTGTTTTCTCTGTGCGTCTCTGTCCCTCCATTTTAGTTATTTTCCATCCAACAAATTTCTTTCTCTCTCCCTCCTTCCTCGGCTCTGCAGTCGCGTAGGCGGCACATCTGAAGCCGCATCAAAGCTCCAGACGTCAAACGAAGCCGTATGGCTCAGCTGTGCGCAGACTGTGGCACAGTCTTGGTCGTAAATGTCATTTGAAAGGTTGTTTACAACATTTCTTTGCTCCATCAGATGTACTGTATATTTTGCAGGAGAAAGCATGTACAGTTCAAACTGATGGGACTGCAGTTGCGGGACTTGTTTCTTTCACTTTCTCAGCTGATTTCCCTCCATGTTCAGATTTCCGTTCAGTATCAAACACCTCCTTGTAAAGTCATAAGTCTATTCCCACAGCAGAGGAACTGCACAGGATTTATTCATCCTGGGAAATGTTCTTAATCAATCTTAAACAATCCTCCCCTTTCTCTCTATATATTTATGTCTCTCTTTACATATCTGTCTTCAACTTCTCTCTGTCCACCATCTCTCTGCCTCTCTCAGATTTACACACACAGCCTGAGCACACTGGAAGCTTTATTGAGACTTTGTTGTATCAGTCTCAGTTTTGACTTTCCTCCCTCAACCGGCTGCCGGCCAGGCAGCGAGGGGGACTGCTGGCTGCGCAGGGCCGTGCCGGAGGTGACTTCCTGTTCAACAGCTGGGCCCTTGTTCGGCCCCGGCCCAGGCTCTACTGCGATAATCTCCCATGAGTCTTTCCACATGGGCAGAGAAGCCGCCGTGTCGCACCACTGTTTTTCCTGCCTTCCGACAAAGAAGAAAAGGTGATTGTGTTAAGACCTCTCAGCCCCTGCTTGGGGTCCAAATGTGTTTGTGTAGCATGTGTGTGTCTGTGTGTGTGTGTGCAAGCTGTGAATCATTTTGCTACCAGGATGAATGCATGAATCAGCCTTTTCAGTAAGTCTGTGAAGCAGTAGCTGGCTGAGGTGTAGGCCTACAGATTGGGAGCGTTCAGCTGTCACCAGCTGACCTCACCACAGACACACTTTGTGCTCAGAAGGAAACAGGGCTTCTCTCTGTCCCACCCCCCTCTGGAGAACACTTACACCTCAGTTGGTTATCCTTAGATAATCAGGACTGAGTTGTGTGTGCATGTTGGAGGGGGCGACTTCCATCTTTTTAAAAATCCCTTTTCACATAGTACCCTCTTCCCTAACCCCTCCCCCCCTGTCATGACCTTTGGCTCATCGGGAGCCCCGAGGCGCCCCTGGGCACAGGAACTGACCTGCACAGAGGTCACCTGAGTCTGCCTGGGTCCTTGTGTGCACTGATAGGACTTTGATGGCTTATTAGTGAACGTAATGGTGGGTAAAATAGTGGGAGTCCCAGACTCCACTGCCTGCTGGGAAGATGACTAGACCAACCTGTTATTAGAGGGATCATAGAGGAAGAGAGAAAAGGTAGACATAGACTTTTCATGATAATCAAAATGAAGCTGCTGGGTTGGTTTTTAGCTAAAACAGATTTAGACTTCTATTGGAAACTGTTCTTGGATCAATTAAAGTTTTTGAAGCTTATTACTTAAATTCATCATAAAATGCTTTGATCACATTTCTCTTAAAAACCTATTTTTTAATCTGAATGAGACTTATAATAAATGCAACCTTTCTGTCCCCTGATGAGAATAAATTTGGTGCAACCCAAAAGAGTGATGCCGTTGGGTTCTCACAGTGCTATTCTGAACTTCATTTCCAACTGAAAGGCAGATGACACACGTGCAGCTACGATTGGACACGACAGCTGCTTCCAGGATGTACAGAGGGCTTTGATTGGCCTTGGCAGCTGCCCATGCCGAGCTTAGTTTTAGTGCTTGCTAAGTGTGTGTGTGTGCATTATCAGTGAGGTCACCACTTTACCATACCATACTAATGCCTTTGAGCTGATGTTTATCCCGCTAATCAAGTTAAGGTTTTGACCGTTGTGGCCATCATTGAAAGGAGGGTTGTTCAAAAAGCGTCGTTTTGTGTGTTGTGTTTGGCTCCTGTTTGAATCATTATTGGGTTGTTTTGTACTCAGAGGGTTTCAACCTACATAAGTGCTTTGAGATTACTGAAAGGTTGATGCAATTTTCCAGGTTCCAGTCTTGCAGGAATAATCTGAAATCTTTAATGTATGCTGTTATAACAACCACTGTTTTCTGTCAAAACTCAGTTTTTTCTGTTAAAAGATGAGCTCCACCAGCCACTGTAGCCAATCTTAAGCACACACCACATAGTGTTAAGTTTTGCAAACTTGCGCCATTGACCAACAGTAAGCCGACTGTACCAATACGTCTTTTTGAATAAGCTTGTTTCGTTAGAAATTGAGCTAATGAGCTTACGAGTTTGCTAATTGACATCTTTATTTCCCCTCTTCATTAACTGTTAATTGAGCCAAATGGTGTGCAACGGTGAGCGAAATGCCAAGGGGAGTAGTCACTACGGCACCAAGCTTCCGAGCCCACCTATTTGACGTGGACGAGCATATTCGCTTTACAGAAAGAAGAGGTGTTGTGGAATAGCCACTAACCAGTTGTCTTGAACAGCACACTCATAGCAGATCCTTAAAACACACAAGGAATGTGAGAACTCTCAACACATGCAAGCACACACAGAGTTATTCATGGAGAGCTATTGGAAGACAAATTCTGAACAGCAAGAAGTCAGCAGCACCCATCTTCCCTCCCTCTGTGGTTTGGTTTGAGCCCGACCGACAGCTGAAGTGATTACATAATCGTGCTCTTACGGAGGAACGTGCCACCACTGCGGAGGGAGGGGTGCCACCGTTGGCCCTGCCGCAGATGGCGGTCCTGCCTACCCACACCTGTGAATCATTTGGACCCAAATTGTTTATTTGGCTTTTCTTAAGTGCTACCAGTGTTTCCTCTGTGCATTTGTGTCCCCTCTGAAAAAAATAAAAAAAATCTCCACCCCAAACAGCATGTCCCTCTGGGCGACACACAGCTTCGGCATGACCACCAACAAAATAGGGCTAAATTAACCCAAAGGACACCCTCCGCTTTCCACCCCCACCCCCTCTGTCCTCAGGCTGTTCACTTCCAAAGATGCACAGGCCCTCTACACAAATAAAGTAACGATTCAAACAAGCTCTTTTGAAGGAAACACAGAGCAGTTGTTTGTTGGCGTTTGTTGGTTTTCATTCTTTTGAAGGGAAAACCTCTCTTCCTGCTATTCTAAATGTATTTGTGTGTTTGTTGTTGCCAACGCAGAAGAGACGGCTGCTGTCTGTTAAGTTAAGTTAAACATTCCTCTAAAACCATCTAAACAGCAGCGGGTGACTCAAGCATGTGGTCAGAATTTATGGCTGCAAGTTCTGGCTTTAAGTTGGTAGGATGATGCACATACACCACTGACCTTGGCTGATGTCGTTAATGGTGATGAAATAACTCTCCAGCGCAGCCCTTTTCAGACAGAAGAGAGAGCAGAAATACACCAAAAATTATTAAAAAAAAAAAAAAGTGGAGCACTGACGTATCTGATAAATCAATCTCATTAACAAACAGCACACTGTTAACCAGTCCCGTCCTGGCGAAGCGTACAGGTGCCAACGAGGTCCACTCAATTCACTAATGAGATAACGAGCAGGCTAATGAGGCCCTGAAAGAAGGTCATGATGTAATGTAATACCCAGCTCACACCAATACAGTAATATGAAAGCTGTACTCTTCTGGGGAATAAAAGATTTAAAATGAATATGTAATAAAGTGGGCTATTATAACTAATCCCTGGTGGGGATGTTTCTTAATAGGAGCTTTGATGATTATAGTCAAGAAGGGCACATACTCATAAAAGAAGTATGAAATCAAATAAAATGAAGGGGAGATGCTTCTGTTTACAATTTCTCCAAGATAATGAGAAGAGGAGAGCTGGTGATTAGGAGAGCATGCAGCGACGTGAGGAAAACACATTTTCGATGTGCATGAATTAGCACACGTTGAATTACATCTCCTTAAATCTCCTTTTCATCACGCATTAACGTTTCTGCTGTGTCAAGGTTTAAAAATTCTTCTTAAGCAGCCAGGGGCCAGTGTGTAAGGATGTTTGGCCCTTGGTTGTTGGGGGCCCCATGCCTTTGTCTAATGGCAAAATTGTCCACCACTGCCTCCATAATCTCTACTTGTGTATTGAAACAAAGCGAACCTCGTCCACATTCAGATGGTTATTGTATATGTTGTTGTTACACTATATTTGTGGTGTGTGTGAGTACTTTGTGCATACTTTTACTTTCACATAAAAGTGCACACATGTACTATGTACATTTTTCTGTGATCATGTGTGCGGGCCATAATCTGCAGCACCTCTATTTCTATGATTCAGTGGAAAATTCCGAGATTGTGCCGTTGTGATGGCTTAGAAAACATAGAGGCTGTAACCAAAGCTCCGGCTGTTTCAGTCATAATCCCTTGTTCCTCTCCCTGCTCTGCTTCCCCATCAAAGGAGCGCTGATTACTGGGAACTCCGCTGGGAACGGAGCTGGGAGATGGGAAGTGGGCATGGAGGAGGAGGAGGAGGAGCAGACTCTGAGGACTGTAACCAGTGATGTAGTGCTGAATAATAAAAAAACATAAGCAACTCTACTACCAGATAAATCTTTTTCATCATTGGTCAGCTGATATGAGCCCATGCTACTTTTGCAGGACAGCAGCCTTTGTGGTTACAAGTGTTTTACAAGATCATGTTACGTTAAATTCCTTCACAATTCCCAAGATTCACTCACTCACAACATATCTTATCTAAAGTTAGCTCACAATATCTAACCTGACTAAGGGAATCTGCAGAATGGCATCGCTGCTGTCGTGGCAAAACACCTTATTGAAAGGATGGCTAATTCAATGATTATAGACTCAACTTTTCATTTGCAGAAGAAAGAATGTGTTATATGCAGTCCAAGGTCGATTCTCACTTGAGGATTCGAATTCACTCTGAAAGGTGTGGATTTATATAAACACTGTGTGCATTTTGTTTAAGTGGCAGCGCTAACGCTGTTGGCTTTTTTTTCACGTCATGTAACCACAAAACAAGCTTGATGATGTTTGGCTTCTGAAAGGAAGAGAAAGGTATTCAAAACAAAACACAGAAAGAGTAAAAATGTCCGACTCACTGGTGGCAAAGGGCAGGAAGCAAAGCATCCTTAGTGTCTGTGTGTGTGTGTGTGTGTGTGTGTGTATTTTGAAAGCCTGAAATAGAATAGGGAGTGTATCCGCACATTCTCTACTCGTGTTTTTAATCTTCCTGTCCATTTGTCCATCACGTAGTGGTGCAGCACTTCCTGTCTGTGTCGCGGCGGTGATGACTGCATGCAGCCAATAAAAAGTCAAACAGGAAACTGAGCGGAGACCCTCTGATTGTTGAGGTGTCTGGAGCAAGAGTCCCCATTGTACATCCGCCGTGCTTTTTCCCTTTTGATAACACACACACACACACATGAGCACAGAAGTGTATGCACATAAGTATACACACACACACAGGCAAACAAACACTCAAACAAGATAAGCAGAGACGAAAAGGAGCTTGAAACTGTGATTATGCCGAAATCAAGGAGATAAAACACAACTCAAATTATCAACACAGTGGACTCATTGTTGTGCACAAACACATACACACACACGTAGACTCAGCGGGATTGTAAGGAGAGTGGAAGTGAGTTGAGCTTCTGAATTTGTGATGGAAACAGGCCAAGAATAGTTAAAAATCATTCATGTTTTGTTATTTCCTACACGGTGCTGAAAGGGTGTGGTGGGAGAAAACACTTCAGCAGCAGGTAGGATGTCAGTCACTCAGCGTAGAAGCATGCTACATTTACTCGCAGGTATTTCCCTTGTCACGTCCTTTCCTATTCAGTATGCATCAGGAAGACTCAGGATTATTAAACAAATCTCACAAAACGATCATTGAGCAGAAAACCAGATTCAGTAATCAGGGGGTCTCACAAAAAAAAGGTGACTGCAGACAGTTAAATGAGGTGGTCTTGTGTCCCAGACAGGGTGGGATGGACAGGGCTGTTGGCCGAACAGGAGCCACCTGGTGAAAGGCCAAGGTCTGGGCTGTAACCCTGGAAGGAAGTGGAGGTCCTGAGGAGCATATGAGAGGCTATAGGGGCAGGATGTGTAGGAGGGGGCTGGAAAGAATCTCCTACTTTCCATTATTGTTTATACTTGTATATGAGATATGTGACAAACATTTGTTGCCACCTTTTCTGTTTTTATTCTATTCCATTCTACTCTGTTCTATTCTGTTCGGTTCCATTCTTTTCAATTCTATTTGGTACTTTTCTATCTATTTCTTTGCGGCTGAGTCCAAAATCATTGTTCTTCATTGTTCAGTCATTCACTACTCTATATAACAGAAGTCCAATAGTGGGAGTACATTTACATTTTGGACACTTATATAAAATATAAAATACAAATGTCCTGCCCCTTAAACACACACTGGCCAATCATAGCATAGCTACGGCCAGCTCCGACCAGGGTCCGACAACTATAAAGCTCTGCTCCATAGACTCTCATGTAATCGTTTCAGATCTTCTTCATTTTCAGGCTGGTTTTGTGGATTTGGAGCTATAGTCATGGTTAAACTTTGTGTAATAGTGAAACTCGTTACCTTGATTTCATTGTCTTCTGTCTTGATCACCAGTGATGTGGTGGCTCCCTTTACACTGTGATCTGTAGGCTTTAACTACTATCTTTATCTTTTCAATCTGTTTTCAGTTAGTGAGGCTCCATGGTTGCTCTGACAGCTTGATCGAGTGGCAGCGGGGAGCAGGGCTTAGTTTTTATGAAATGTAATGCATTACTTTGCAGGGTTGTCAGATGAAAGTAATGTCCAGAATATTGACACTTTTTTTTGGCACTCTATAGACGAATTAGCTCTCAATAAATATAGTGCACTATACAGGAAAGACAAAGGGATTTTGGACACAGCCAGGTTTTTCCACTTTATGCTATTTGGTATCAAGCCGTGCAGAAACAGTAGTTTGGCTTTTATCTTTTGAGGATGTGAGATTTACGCTCGTTCATATATTTCTGATGGCAAACAAATCAATTGCGAGCATTTTGAGAGTACTGAACAATTTCAAACTGCATCCTAGTAAAGCAATAGAATGAATATACAGTTGTAGAACAATCAGAATGGAGTGTAAGAGGTAATCGTACTACGTCTTGAATAATCAAATTGCTGTTAAAGTGTACTGCAGCAGCTCCCACTCTTCCATTAACAGCATGCTAAAAGCCTGAATCTATGAAAGCATCTTTTGTTTTGTCCTCACTCCCTCATGCTGCTGCGCCCGTTTTCTCCCTTTCAGTGATTTTACACAAAATGCGGCTTCACAACATGACCATGTGCCAGTTTCGCCTACTATTCGTCAGCCTCTTGGGCAGTCATGCCAAACCTCAGTCTACAGTACGTACGTACAGACATGCTGTTCCCGATGGCACAAGCATGCACTCACTTGTTTGTTTGCACTCAAGACACACACACACACACACGCAAACACTGGGAAAATGAGGAGATAAACAAAAGGAATGAATTATTTCCACACCATCTTGTTTTGAGTTATACTCCCAAACACACGTCCCCTACACACACACACACACACACACACACATACACACACCTCGGTGCACCTTAATGAACAACCAGCCTTTGTAATATGATTGTATAATAAGTGAGTTTATAGATTAGAGAGCATCATAAATGTGAGAGCGTATTGGACCTGCTTGCCAGACCTCAGGCTCGGTATGACCAGCTCAGTGTGTCTTAATTGAAATTCTCACGGGCCTGCAACTTATTTTCCCTGTGAATCAGCTGGGGAGAGGCTCTGGGGTGTTGCTGGCTCAGGCGCTGCATGCAGAAGCTTGTGCAAAAAGCCACCAATTACAGACAAAGGCTTGAAATTAAATTTGGTTTCGATTCAGATGTTTCACTTCATTCTCTCACGATATTCCCTATGAACAAGGTTGACATATTTGAAGTGGAGGCTTGTGCCAAAATCGACCTGTTTTGCTGACTCACTCTCGAATAAAATCATCCAACGAATCAAAACCATCACCCCGACAGAATAAGCCATGTGTAAATGAATGAGCAATGATAGTCCCTGACTTGTAAACAGGCAGGTCTCGACCTGGCCGTTGACTGTGGAGCACGTCCTCGTGGTATCTGTGGAACGTCACGGCCTGCAATAATAAATGAGTGGAGTTATCTAATTTGGGTAGGATTCTGTCAGAGGTCAGAGAGCATCACCTCTGTACCTTTGAGCTCTGTCTTGTAGGGTCAACGGAGGTGAGGGCACAGCCACAGGCAAGCACACACAAATGCAAACACGCACACACATACATGAGTACACACAATCCCGCTCTATCTGCTGATTTCTAGCAAGGTCAACATAAGGTTCTTTGGTGCTTTCAGTGGTTTGAATTCCTGCTTTCTGGTCCTCGGAGATCACAACCAGGGTCAGTAATATTTCTCTGAGTCCACACTGCATGGCACTGTACTGGGACTCCAGGATACAAGAAGCCCGGTCAGATGTTACATCTTCTGGACAGGGACGAGCTGAGCAGATAGAGCTGTGCATTAGAGACTCCCCGCTATAGGTTTTTCATAACCGCTCGCACACAGAGTCGGTCCCACAATGACGACACCCCTCGGCCCTCTGACCCTGTCAACTGTGCGTGTACAGAGCCAAGGCGTAACTAAATGGGTGGCTCCGGCGGCGTCATGAGAAGAGCTCGCCGTCATCCATGCAGAATGCATGTCAGGGGATTGGGTAACTCTGCCAATAGGGAAAAAAGGCAGGCAGCACACACTGCACACATTGTTGAAACAGAAGACATCTCACTTACACAAGACAAGCGCGTAGTGTGTGGAGGGGCCTGTGTGTGTGTGTGTGTGTGTGCATACATGAAGACGCATCTGCAGATTTGTATGCTCGTGTGTATGCGTTTGCATGTGGATGTTTCTCTCTATTGGTATTTATGTATGAATAGGATTGTGCAAATACATAGATATGTCTATTTATATGCATGTACGGGTGCATCAGTGTATATGCCTCTTTATGTCTGCATGTGGTTATGCCTCTGGTCATAAACCCCCTACAACCTAAACATATTTAGCTGTAGCAAATTACCCCTCATCACTCAATGTGCCACAATCAAAGGTGAAAGGTTGTGTGTGAGTGTGTGTGTGTGTGTGTGTGTGTGTATGTGTATTTGTTTGTGCGTGCAAGAACATCCTTGCATTAGAGCAGATTTTTGTGTCTCTGCCTTCAGACTCTGAGTCTGTGTGTCCGTCCGAGCGTGTGTGCATCATTTATCATCGAAGCTTTGTTTCCCCTCCTCTCACAGTGTTTTTGTTTACCTGTAGCTCCTATCTGATCCGGCCACGCGGGAGGTCAAAGTCACAGCACGCCCAGGGAAGCTTTCTGTTTAGTCCATCTGAAGGACAAAACCACCAAGGATCAGCTCCCATCTGGTATCACCTGCTCGCTGTGACACTTGACAAAGCTAGAAAACAAAGATTTGTCAAACACATCACAATTAAGTATACAGACATGGCTAAAACAAGTCCCGTTTTGAGTGATTATTCAGGAAAAGGTTTCTGGTTTGGTAACTACGGCTAATGTTGATGGATGTGGTTTCATCCATCTCTGAAATGTCTCTCTGGCTTGTTCATCCACAAAATCCAGTTTCACCCTGGAATTGCTGTTGAGTGTCCCTGCGGAGCAGAGGCAGCTTGTCCTCCATCAATGCCACTTGAAAGCACGGCTTTGCTGCTTTTCACAAGCTGCTGTATTTTCACACCTCAGAGGCCGCACAGACTGTAAAGACAGACTTAAATCTTCCTATGTTTCATCTACAATTTTGTAACGTTGACATTGTTTGAAATTTAGAAAGAAGTGAACTTCCCAGACCTCTGTACCTCCTCAATCTACAACAGTTTGAAGTCAAGTTGCATTGTGGGTAATGTAGACGCCAGATTTGAACAAGTAAGATGAATGTGCAGAATAGTGCAATTTGCTTCATCGATTTTGATCCTTTGATCATGGTATTACACGATATTGTACGAGTTCTAATGAACTACGTTGTCAGGGAATGTTTTGCAGATGTGTTCAGTGTCAACATTGCGTGTCTTGGCAGATAAGTTCATTAATAACATTTCCTCATGTTGATAGAAAATCCAGGCTGCGTTACATTTCCCTCAAAACACATTTGCTGCAGAACAGTAGGACACTGTATTACGGTATTTTCCAGGAGATAGGGTTGTTTAGCTACGTCAGCTTATAACTTGCTGTTTCCTTCTCGATTAGTTAAAAAGCGATTGTTTTTCTTATCATCATCATCATCATCATCACTACCACCACCCCTGGCCATATCCGTTTCCTCTGTACCTCACAGTGCTAAAAGACAACAGTCGTCCCGACAGCACAGTAAGGTCCATTATGGGTTTCCTGAGTCACATTCCAACCAAACGACCCAGTCGACTGATGCCCATCGCAGGGCAGGCATTCCCATCCTCACACTGATCCCTGCACATGCTCTCTAACCATACCCATACTTTGAAAACATCCGGGACCCTATCGGATGCCCTGCGGAACGCCGCCTGGCGACTCCTCATGTCTCTCAACCAGCTGGCTCACATAATCAGGAGCTTTGAGGAGACACCCGGGAACCCTGGCATTCCCTTGGATATCATTCCTGTTCTCGCCAGTGTTGCTGTCAGCATGAGTAAAAGGGGCTCAGGTTCGGCAGCAGCTATGGTAATGGGATGGACAGATGTTTAGATGTGAGGAACCGGGCCCCCCCCCCCCCTCCCCCTGGGGCCCCTACAGCAGTACACTCTGACAGAAAGCAATCAGCTTGATGTGGAGGAACAGAATACTGTACTGTACGTTCACAGAAAGAGCTGCAATATGAGCCTGGAGAGAGGGATTTAGATATAGGGATGGATAAGGAGGGAAATTAGCAGCAGAGAGAGTGAAAAGGAAAAGACTTGTGGTACATAGAGCTGAGCAAAGAACAGATTGGAGAGGGCATAAATAAATAAGTTAGGTAAATAATACTTTCGAGATACAATACAAAAAACAATTTCTAAACAATTTGAAAAGTGCAAGGGATCCAGTTTTAAATGATGTGATGCAATTCTTGGATAGGCAACTGAGTGAGACTGGGGGTATGACAAAAAGGGGGAGAGGAAAGGAAGGGAGGGAGCGGAGGTGCGCATAAAAATGAGTCATGTTGGCAGGAGAGAAGGGGGAAACAGCTGAGAGGTTTTCGAGGTGCGTCTTTGGCTCTGATCGCACTTTTATTTTGGCTGAAGTAAGGTGATACTTATGAGCAAAAAGGGTCTCTCTCTCTCACCCACACACACTCATTCTCTATGTCTTTCACCCCCCTCTCTCTGTCCCTGCCAAGTTTCTTTTTGTTCTGGGAGGTGATGTGAGTGTTTCCACGTGTGGTAGGCCAGTGCTACTAGTTTGGCTTGTAACACTGACTTGACACAAAGACCCCTTATAGAAACAGAAGAGCAAACAGGGATAAGGCCAAGATTACCTCATAGCTTTACTTTGAACTTAAGAGAGGCACGAGACTGGAGCAGAGATAGGCGTACTCTATAACTGGTATCAATTTATCATATTGTGTCAGTGCACATGCGACAATATTTAGAAGTTATATGACTTTATTTAGGCATTTGGTTATTTTTCTGTCTTTAAGTGTTTTGTTTACTTTTTCTCTGTCCCACCTTTCCTAGTGAAACTACTGGGCACTGATGTATCGATACTTTCACTGAAGTAAATGATCTGAATACTTTTTTGACCACTGAGTTATTCAAAGGTTGTGACACCTCACCTCAGCTTTTAGTAACAGAACCGTTTCACAGCATGTATTTGTAGAAAAAAAGGAAACAATGATCATTTTTAGTCTTTTGAATTTCGTAATTTGTTGACACCTGTGTGTAGGTGTATAACTCCTGGACGTGCACAGTTGCGCTCTGTGCCAGGACACCAGGAGGGTTGCTTACTGTGATGGAAGCTGAGCACGATGGAGGGCAGCAGGCAGGGAGGAGGAGGAGGAGGAGGAGGAGGAGGCGGAGAAGGGTGGTGATGAAAGGGAGTGAGAGGATAAGACACACACACACACACACTTTTCTCTGTCGTCCGTTAGTGCCTGCCACCGTCACAGTGGGGGGGCTGTGGCCTCTGCATAGCCTGAGAATGCTAAAGGCTAATCCTACAGGAATTCTTCAGGAATGTGAAAGTTGAGTCAGGGATCGAACAAGAGAGGGGTGGTGAAGGGGGGGGGGGAGCAGAAAGAAAAGGGTGGCATTCAGGAATAAATGAACTGAAAGAGAGAGAAAGAGAAAAGGGGGGAGGAGGTGTATGGGGGTCCATAGAGAGTAAAAGAGAGGAGGAGGAGGAGAGGTTGAAAGAAAAGAAAAGAAGAGTTTGGCAAAAAAAAAAACAAAAAACGAGTAAAGGAACAAAGACAAAAAGGGAAGAGGGAGATTGGCAGGAGGGCTGATTGCAGAGTGTCTCGTTGTAAGATAAACGGTGGGATGCTTTCTTTTCTCACTGGCATTTAAAGCAGTTGTTATGGAAACAATGCCAACAACCTGCTGGGTTGTTTTTAAAAGACATCCCCTGTCCTGCAGGTACACAGAGATCGTCCAGATAGTTTCGCTGAGAGAGTGCGCGAGCTTGTCTTGTCATGAAGCAAACGAACTTTGTGCAGGCTTTCGTAACAATGGCAGTTAGGCGTCCACCGATGCAGCTTAGCTGTCAGGATGAGTCTCTGCTTGTCCTCGTTTCCTGGTCCCGGTTACATAGATGGTCTTTCCACCTCACAAGTGACGTACCCAAGCTGGCACAGCACAGTGCACCCGTTGGGAGGTGGTTTGTGCACTCTTGAATCCGGTTCAGTTATATCTGGGGAAAAAAGCTGGTTAGACTTGGCTATAAACCATTGGACACTGTTTGACTTTAATAGACAAACATAGAAAGAAGTGTTGGCTTAAAAAAGCGGAGTGGAAAAGCCCTGAAGTGGGAAAAAAAAGTCTTCTCAAAACTTCCTAGACCTACCGTACCGGATGAATGATATGATATCTTCAGTTACCTGTAAGGCAGGTGTGCCTCTGTGTGTGTATGTGTGTGTGTGTTTCTGCCTGACTGACTGCTAGCATCTGCAGAAAGAGAAGCTGCCGACACTGTACATGTGTGTGTGTGTGGTTTCTTTGTCTGGCCGCTCTTGTGCAACAGTAATTACAGTTGCAGTTACGGTTACAGTTAAACTTGCTGACAAAACACTGCAGGCAGCACTTGCACAAATGCAGCTGCTCCATTATCTTTATGTGTGTGTGTGTGTGCGTGGATGGATGTGTTTGTGTATATTTATGCAAATGTCTGTGTGTGTTCTGAAAAGAAATAAGGGCATTCTTAATTTGATGAATTAATAAATGGAAACAATTCTTCTGGTTTGATTTGCCTTTTTCAGAGAAGACAATGTGACAAGCACATGAGTAAACAATAAAACCCAGGGTCCTGGTATTGTGCATGCTGCCTCTTACACTGTCATGACTTACTGCGAATATTAGTAATACCTGCGTTTTTCCTACTACGGCCAGTAAATATACTTTGAAAAAAATGTCAGCAAAGTAAATGAATCAGTATCCATCCATACCCTTATACCAATATTTCTATACTCAATACGGACGTGAAAATTACAGAAATTGATAGAACTCTGTTACATCATTGAATTGTATTGCTGTGGCCCATGTAAGATGGAAGATATGTGTTTTATGTTTTAATGGGTTTTGTGTTTAATAAATGAATTAGTCTCCTCAGATCCACAGGTAACCTGCGGTGTGTTTATCAGCCATGGATAGAACGACGGTACAACTATAAGGTTTGGCTATACTTGATCAGAACTAGTTAGTACGACGTGTTATCCGACCACATCTGAAATCAAAAGTGTTTATAGTTGTTCCGAGTGCCAACAATGAAAGATTGATGGAAAATCCGTCCGTCTAGAAGGCAAACCCACAAATAAAAATTGTTATGTAAAGAATGAAAAATAAGAGCTTGAGTAAGGTGTTCAAATACTGCTTAGTTTCTCACACCGCTTTTATCAACTGGCCAATCACTGCATGGTACACAATGAGTACACTGGCAGCTTAAAGGTCCGACATGCTGTCCAACCACAACCTAAGGCAAAGGTGTTAATAGCTGTTTGGAACCGCCACACTCAAAGGCAGGTTGAAAGGCCGGCACAACTAGCCTGGGTGTTGTGGTTGTTGTGGTTCACCCTGGACACCCCAACTCTTTGTATTCTTTATGTTTTGGGCTCTCTGGGGGACTGGAGGCATGTAATCATGAGTGGCAGTAGAGGAAGCAGCCTCTCTCTCCCCTTAGCCAAGCGTAGAACCCAGAAAGCTGTTCTGGGTGGGCAGCGGTGGCTCAGGAGGAGCAGGTTGTCAACTTATCGGAAGATCGGCGGTCTGCATGTTGCAGTGGCCTTAGGCAAGATACTGAACCTCAAAGTGTGTGAGTGTGTGTGATTGTGCATTACATTAAATCCTGATGGGCAGGTTGGCACCTTGCATGGCAGCCTCAGCCATCGGTGTACGGATGTGTGTGTGAATGTTGACATGTAGTGTGAAGCTCTTTAAGTGGTTTGAAGATTAGAGAGGCGCTATATAAAGGCAAGTCCATTAAACAAGTTGATGTACCTACTGTTTGATATATATAACACAATGAGAATAATAATAACAATAAATGAATAAGACTGGTTTAATTTAGGAGGTTATAATTGATCATCTGTCTTGTGTTTTTTTTGGTTGTGTGCGTGTATAATAAGTGTATTGTGAGCGTGTGTGTGTGTGTGCTGGCTGTCAGGAAGTGCTGTCATCATTAGGCTGGCTGGCTTGGTGTGCCGCTGTGGTCACCGGCTTCCCCCTGAGACGAACTCTCTCACTCACTCAAGGACAGACATCAGACATAAAAACAAAACCACCGAGAGAGAGAGAGAGAGAGATGGTGAGAGCGAGCATCGAGGGTGGGAGGACGAGTGATAAATAGTAAATGTTTGAAGCCAACTGAGAGTGAGTGGGAGAGGAAGAGAGCAGATGGAAACTGAGCGGTGATGAGAGATTTTAAGAGGGAGGGATATGGGGAGAGACAATAGGACAGACAGGGACACAGAGAGTCATGCAGTTGGAGGAAGTCCCCTAATAAAAGGTTTCCTGTCTCGCTGAGCGTCCCTAGTCTCTGATGGCTTTTGACTGAGGCCTGCTTGACACCAATTAAACCTGCTCTGGGACTGACTGCACCCCCATCCCCTCAAGGACACAGCAGACAGACATGCACATAATGGCTGAGGGCTGGGTAAGGGGACTTCCTATGCAAAGATGCAATAAACACCAACACTTGCAGACAGCCACACACAAACACACGCGTGGCTGCACATACAGTCCAGGCAGCTTTTCATGAATAGTCTGTCTCCCTGACATAAAGGTGTAAATTCATAAAATTCACAATGATTTCAGTCAAACTGAAATTCTCCTCACAAGTTGAAAGGAATGCCGTCTTGCACCTCAGGACATGTAATTCGCCGTCTGAAAATTAGATTTTCTCTTTTTCTCTCGACCGTTGTTCTGCCTTCTGGGTGTTCTGGGTGCTAAGGCAATACTTCCACATGGATAACTGCAATCAGAGGCTTTTAGAGGTGTTCGTGCTGTAATATCTTTTGTGATTCGGACCTTGAGACTGGGCAGATAGCGGTTGCAAGTGATGCACATGTCATGGTACTATCAGTGGCCGCAATCCATTCTTTGTGAATCTGCCCCTCGCTGTTGTGTTGGTCCCATATTACAGAAAAAAAGGGGGTTCAGCTAGCATTAGCCGTCTCTTTTCCGACTATTGTGCCGCAGCTGGATTTGTGATCGTTGGAACTGAAGTGGTATTACAGAAAATGTTGATGTGTGCTCGCCCACACTGATATTGGCCCAATCAAATTACTAATTGCAGCATTGTTATAAGAACCCAAAAATTCACATCCCAGAGGAGCACTAAACGTTTTTTTATTGGTGAATACAATTTTAATGAAGTAGTGCACAAGTCCAAATATTGATTTGACTTTGAAGCATACTGAATCACTTTGCTTTTACAATTCGGTTTTGTGTACATGGGAATGTAATGTAACACGGGGCGGTCATCGGACCTATAAAAACATATACGACAGATTGACTTCTGGGATAAGTTCCCCATTTGTGTGGCCCTTAAGATCCTGGTGGATCCGGGATGACGTGGTTCAGGATAAAGGATTGGGACGCAGATTACAGAACGGGGTTGATTGGGTGAAGGCGGGGGTGTAGGCGAATTGGAAATTGGGCCCAAAGCCCGGCACAGCATGCCACGCTCCAGGCTTTATCCAGCTCCGCTTCAAAGAGCCCTGAAATCTCTCCAGAGCCACTCAGACAAATTATAGTAATAAACAACAAGTAACCCCCCCCGATCTCACCCGCCTCACCTCCCAAGGGGAGAACAAACGGCCCAGGATCCCGTTGCCCCAGCGACTGAACCCTGACCAGCCCGCCCAGCCACTGACCGTCTGTTTCCGACTTGTTTGTTTGTTTGTTTGTTTACTCAAAAACACCAGAGACTGCGACAGCGGGGAGGGTTATCTTTACAGAGCTCAAGCTGAAAGGAGTTGGAAAAAATAAAGAACCCCCAATTACATGTGATTTAGTCCATCCTGGGGTATTATGGGGCTGGTGTATTTGATTGGGACGGATAAGCTGGACTGTGAGTGGGCTCTAATGACCGACCGGCCTACGGGAACGCTGGGTGTGCTTTATTCAATTGTGTGCATACTGTAAATCCCAAGTGTCTGTGAATCATAATTGTATCCTCATTTTATAAAGCCGGCATGAAGATCGGGAAAACATTTTGTTTTCTCTCATGTCTGTATGTCTGTTCCAGGAGAAAGTGGGGGTTGAGTGAGGTGTGGCACACAGTGAGGACACGTCAGGTACACAAGCTCTCCCCCCAAACTATTGGCAGGTATTTGCCAAGAGTTCTGTTTTCAAAGGTTCTCCTCCACACTTGCAATTTGTCCCCAAGAGCCTTTTACCATGTGTTCGGATGGTTCGGAGACTAAAGCCCAAGCTATAATCCTGATATTGTGTCTGGTGCTTGTTTTTTTTTTTGCACACCATCCCACACAGTGTGTCCAAAGGGGCAGAAAACTTTATTAAAGGGAAAAGAAATACACCACTCATATACTTGTGCGGCAGTCAAAGTCTTTACCTCACGACCAAAGGCAACGGCACTCAGAAGGTGTGGAATTTGACAGGGGAATAACTCACAGCCCTCTACTGTAGCTCACATGGAACTGCTAACAGAGAACCTATGAAGGCTCGGGCGAAGAGTGGGCGATCATTCACGACTCTCTTCTTTTATCTTGTTTCGCTAAGAGGAAAGCCAGATAAACACTCTCTGGTACCGTTTTTTTTCCAAGGTCAATCCTGGTGTGACACTAAAGCCTCGCTTGGAGATCCACCAGACTTTTAGGTGAGAGAGGGAGATGCACAGACAGAAAAAAGAAGAATAGATCGAAAGACGCAGGGCCAAACATAAATGTTTAAGTTCAGGAGCTTAGTGGGGAGTGTACCTCCCCGAGCCTCGCTCCGGCAGATCAATCATGCTAATATCAGAGAGTCATGGGAAGAATGTCAACAGCACTCACCTCTAACCTCATGTGTGAAGGCATTACAGTGAAGCAATGACCCCCTGATTCTCCTCACGGCGACCTCTGGGCAGCCCTGCTCTAATGGAGATTTTATGGATGGTGGTTCACTTTATAGAGACTGTGGGCCTGACTCTGGGAGCCAGATGTAGCCAGATATGTAGGCCAATTACTTGAGATGGAAAGAACTTTTGATGCTTTTCTCAGGTACAGCCACTGATATGTCAATTAAACTCAAAGCATTAGAGAGTACTAATGCGAAAAATTGAAAGCTTGTCTCATCCAAAATACATTTACATACTATGTATACTTGCCATTTAACTTGCTGTCTGGATTGCATTCATCTGCATTCATTCAGCAGTTAAGGCACAGAGGCATGGGAAGGTTGCCTTTTGTTATTATGGAGTGCGGTAAAAAGTAAAGACTGTGACATAGATTTTGTATGAATAGCCCTCTCAGAACTTCACATCACAAGACTCAACTTTAATTTATATTTTAAGTAGGTCTGTTTTTTAATGCAATTACATTTTATGGATTTTGTTCATTGTAATGTGTGTGTTTAAATGCTTACAAAGTCATTTTCAATGCAAATCTTATGTGTAAATTGATCAGAGGAAGAGAGGGAGTTACTTCTGACATTAAAAGGAAGTGACCGCAGAGTGGGCTGGAGGTGACAGGCTATACATTGTACTGTCCACGCTGAAACATGAGGCTGACATTTTCAGATTTTCACTTTTCGGAGACCATTTTCGTAAAGCTCCATTTTGGGGAGGAAGGGGAGGAAGGGGAGGAAGGGGAGGCGGGAGAAAACGCTTTTTCAAATGTAGCTAACTCAGTGTAGGGCTTATTCTTGGAGATCAAGAAAGTAAAAGAAAGACAGACGATGAAAGGAATGATGGAGCAAGACAGAGAGAGTAAGTGCAGAGAGAACCGAGGGAGAGAGAGAGAGAGAGAGAGAGAGAGAGAGAGAGAGAGAGAGAGAGAGATAAAAGGACTAGAAAGAGAGGCAGAGAAAGAGTAGAGAGATCAAGTGTCAGGTCCACTGTGGTCCATTTTGCCCGGAGACAGCTGCAGCCACAACTGTCAAATCCAGAGGGGCCCCTTTCTCTATAGGCACCGGGAAAGCACCGGGAATTATCCAATGTCTCAGCTCTCTGCTCCTTGGGGAACCTCTCTCTCCCTCTCTCCCTCTCTCTTTAGTTAGCAGGGGAGAGGAGGAGGAGGAGGAGAGGGTCACGGCCAGTTCCACTTTCAGTGCCTCCACTGATACCCCTGCTCCACATGACTCTCCCCTTTGCAGTCCTTAAACGGGGTAAATCCTGGACATTCAGGGGGCACACACCTCTCCCGCCCTCCCCTGCTTCCACTTCTTCCTCCATACA
>NW_022280121.1:1112904-1227935 GCF_004355925.1 Anarrhichthys ocellatus
AGGCTGCAAATATTAGTGAGAGAAAGTAGCTATAAGGTGAGTGTGTGTGTGTGTGTGTGTGTGTGTGTGTGTGTGTGTCTGTCAGAAGGAGGAGGGGGAGGCAGTAGCTAGAAGGGTGAGAAAGGTAAAAGGTTTTGATGTTTGGAGAGGGAGTGCAGCAGGGGAGCGCATCGTAATGTATCTATTGAAGTGCAGGCCTCTGTGTTTGATACAGTACATCTGTACCCCATTTCCCTCTTTTCCCCCAGCTGTGCACTCTCACGTGTACAGGAACAATAAGACCTGGGACCATAAATTCCCTCACTCCCTCTCTCCTTTTGCATCCATCTACCTTAACCTCTATATTTCTCTCTTTTTAATCTATCTTTCTCTGTCTTTTTCCCTCACCCCCCCCCCCCCCCACCCCCCCCCCCCCCCCCTTCCCCGTCCTCGCTCCCCTTCACCTTTTTGATGTAATGCAATGATACCTAGCCTTTGCTATTAGCTCTAACGTCTGCCTCAGATTGCTGACTTGGCTGCAGCCCCTCATCGCTGACACACTGCATCGAAAAAAGAAAAGAAAATGAATTGATTTCCTCTCAGTAAGACGGGTCGTGTCTTCTGCTCTGGTTTCCACCATCCCTTACTCCCCACCTCTTCCCTCGCCTCACACTCCTCATCTCATCACCCCTCTCTCTCAGTGCACCCCTCACCCGAATCCGTCCACTGCCACTCTCCGCACTGCAAGAGAGTGGAAGTATCAGTTGGCCCCCGTCAGGTCCACTGGGGTCTGGGTGAATGAAATATGGTAGCTGTCGCATTAGGAAATCCATTGAAGTTAATTAGGGCCGGTGTTCTCTGCGGAGCCACATCTGCTGCTGCTTAGGCGCCAACACCCCCCCATCCAGACACTACTAGGGGGACTGTGGTGGGGAACAGGAGGGTGGGGGTTGATACCAATGGGGAAACAGGACCTGGGGTATTGAGTGGTACTGGCCAGCGGTTGGCTGGGGAGAGTGGCAAGGAAGCTGAGCGGCTCCGAGATCGTGACCTCCAGGTGATTCGTAATGGTGGCTGGATGGGGAATCGAGTAATGGATACTGCGTTGTTATCAGGGCTATCAGCTGGCTAAGCTGTTGTAAACCAGCTACTCCCCACCCACATGCTATGACAACATATGATATTGACCAGCCAACTGAGATTATTTCAGGATGTATGATATTTTAGTCCCCACGTTTGCCGGTTTCATTACGGTCAAGCAACGTCGGCAATAAAATAATTAAACTGTTCTATATTATTGGTCTGTAATGAGCTGTGGAACAGATCTTAGTAATTTGGCAGTGAGGGCTATTGCAGGGTAATGGGGTGTAATTTTGTGATGGCAGTTCAGATAGAGCAGTCAGAGGGCGTGTGAGGCTTTACAGTCCACTCACAATGTACAACAGCTGACTTACATCATGAGGTGTGTGGGCCAGAGAGTGATAATGGCAGGCACACAATGGAGACAAGACAAGTAAACTCAGTGCGACAGAGCTGACCACTGCATGGACAGTAGTCGCAGAACTCAAAGGGCAGCGTTTTGTCAAAGAGCGACAGACCCAGCGGGGTCAAAAGTTGAATGATAGTGTGTGTGTGTGAAGCACGGCGACTGTGCAGTGTATTGACATGTAGACTAACGGTTCAGAGCTGCCTTGAGTGGCCGGTCACAGCTCTTGAGTGCTGGACCGATGGACCGGATTAGGTTCTGAATCATCCGTCGGATTCAAAGAGTGCCAAGCAGGCCCACGTGGAGTCTGCTGGCTGCTAGAGGGTTTGTTTTTATTTCGGGCTCAGGTCAATCATTTGCAACTTAGTTTTACTTCTTTGAGTTCCAGATGGGAAATGTTTTACTGTATCAGAAACGGTTCAAAGAGTGTTTGGTTAGCTGTCAGTCACTGAGTCGTAAGTTGACATTATATTTTTCTGTATTCATTGTGTTGCCTCACAAAGAAAATCCCACCCATCTGGTTTCTCAGATAGTTTAATTAAAAGATAACCAGAAACAACTCTATGTTTTGGTATGAGCAGGGATTTTAAGGAAGCCCATATGTTTCTTTTTCCCTCCACTTTTTAAGTCTGACAAAAAGACGTGTATCAAAGTCTTGTTAACATAAGACATCATCAACTAGTGCTTCTTTGAAAATGCAGTTCCAAATGGTCGTTACTTATGTGATTTGTATTTATATATTTGTATAGTTGTGACGACTTTTCTCAACAATTTCAGCAACTTTTCACTCCCGATTGAGGGTCTAAGGATGGACGTGAGGCATGTCGAAGAGATTGCGAAGCTCTTTGAAGCAAATTTGTGATTTTGGTTATATAACTTAAATCAACTTGACATGACTTTCAATTATTTTCTCCCAAAGAAAATTTGAAAGCATATGAAGAAGGAGTGATTCGATTGTCTATGGGTCTTCTAATCAGCAGGAGAAAGAAGGTGAAGAAATGGTCACGTAACCTTTGTCTAATCACAAAATAACCCACCCTCGGTCAGCCATAGCAGGGGGTCAGTACACCCACTGAGGTGGCTGATCATTTGTCACCTACAGTTCAGTTCAGAGAGCGTCTTCACCGTGTCATCCATCTTCACTTTGCATTCTAAGTGTGTGTCCGCGGTGTGTGTGTGTGTGTTTCACGCCATTTGTCAATAGTTCAGAGTGCATCTTCACTCATTCGTCTTCAGCGAGCGTCTTCAAGTGTGCATTCTTTGTGTCTATCTCAGGTCATTAGTGGTCAGCGTGTACAATGGATGAATGGGGTGGGTGACTGTCGGGATAATGTGAAGGGTTTCTCTCTTCTTGTCTGAAACTGATTGGGCATCTTAACACGATTGTGTTAAAACAGATTTTCTCATCTGGTCATTTTCTTTCAACAAACAGAAAGACAATAAAACATGAGGGAAACAATAATTGTGTTCAAATGTACTATACTGTAAATACATAACAATGACTCTGAGACATGTTATACTGTCATTACGATCCAGTTCTCTCTTTTAGATATATGCTATTCTGGGATAAATAGTTTACAATTTGGTAACTACAAAATCTAAAAATATTTGTAGTCTCCTTCTCAAAAATATATATTTTCTTAGTGTTAAATCATTTGGATGTTTGACCTTCGCTGTGCAGAATCAAGTGCGCAGACTTTGACACCAGAAGTATGTTTTCACATTAATCTGCTGACAGTGCAGGGTGTCTCTGAGCTCACCTTAAATCTTGAGTGTGAAGTTGTGTTTACAGACAAGCATGATTTATGACATCACATCTAGTTTTGAGGCAATCGTGGTCAAATATGCAACTACTTTATTGACATTTTGTACTCAATTATTATATAATTTTCATATATCTTCAAACATTTCTGGAGGAGATGTTTAAGTTGAACTTAAAGGGGCCATGTTACCTCACGAGATCTTATAGGATTTGTTTGTTGACCCTTTTGACCCCAGGCTTTGCAGTGTTGGGTTTGCTTGACTTCTGCACTGGATCCATCTTTCAATCTATGTTCGCGACACATGACAAAATATACACTTCAGACAAATCTAAAGCGATGCGGTTTGGCTGGGAACCGAACGATTGTGAGCCGAAACTCTTATCAAATCCCTCCATGTATATCAATAGCAATTTGGGTAGAATTGCCTCTCAGCTGTTGTTTGATATGAGAGAAAGAAAATGAGAGGAGGCAGTGAGATGAAGCTGGCAGTACCCGGTCCTGCGAATGTGTGTTCTGCCTGCATACTTGGCATCAGATCAAGGTGAATCTGGTATTAGCGAGGGAATGAGCTAAGGAAAGTGTGTGTGTCTGTGTGTGTGTGTGTGTGTGTGTGTGAAAGAGAGCAATGTGTGTGTGCATTTGCAGCCCTCATTAGACAACTCCAGCCCTGCGTTCACAGTATGAACACACCACTCCTCCCCTTCCCCTCACTCTCAGCCTCTCTACTAAATGAGGTTAATAAACTCAAGCGTTTACTACCATCACCAACACCATCCCTCCTCCCATGCTTTCTCCTTCATCTCTACCTCCACTGCGCTTTGCACTCCCGGGCCAGCACTCCTCCACCTCCCTTCTCCTTCCTAAGCCTCCCTCCTTCTTTCATCTCAGCTGAATTGCTTTCTTCCTCTTTTCCTCACCTCTTTTTTTATTGTCATTGTTGCGGAGCGAAAGCTCTGGGATTTCCTCCCTCTGCTTCCCAGGACAGAGCTGCAATTACAGCTCAGGAGAGAAGAAGACCAGCTGTGCAAGAGAATCGCAAGCAGTGTACCGGCAGTAGCAGGGAGACAAAGATGAGGGCGCCCCTCAGAGGAAAGGACATGAAACTGCTCGCATTTCTTCCTCACATCAAAGCAGAAGCATACTTTCAGACCACGTGAAGTACCAGGCAGGGTCATCATGACCATACAGGAATAACAACCCATCATAACGAATAATGTGCTGTGTTATGACCTAGCTCCTGAGCTTTAAAACACAACTGAACACATGCACACACACACACACACACAGAGGCTGTGGCAGGATCACGCCGTGATACCAGGCAACTGTGAAGAATGCTTTAAACAGCCTTGGGTGCTCTTATCTGAGACCGCACGTGGACAGAGACATCCTAAAAGAAAAAAAAATACATAAATATAAAACAGAAATTCAGTCAGCTGTGACCTGAATATGTGAAGGAATGCTGTTCGAAATATTTATGTGGCAGCATGTCAATACATAATGTTTGTTTCCTTTCATCTTAATGTTTACAGCCGCCGGGCACAGAATCAATCACGTGCATTATTTCAGGCAATATAGTGTATACATGGATTACTTATTATACTTCCTTAATACTTACCTGCTATACAGTTCAGGACACGTGGGTGCGAGACTAAAATTGAAATAGCCTCTGTGATTATCCGACATCTGACTGGATTACCTTCAAACTAAATAATTATTTTCACCTCAGGTCCGGTCACAGTGTCCTTCTGATCATATGAGTAAGGGCCTGCTATTCATCAAGGCAATGGCTGTTAAAGTTTAAAGAATTCTTTAACTGGAGGAGATTTAACAGTTAAACCTTCTTCAGTTTTTACTGTATCGTGTTATACACAGCAATGGCGGTGACAGTAATCATGACTTTAAACGGATTGTGATCCCTTCATCTCGTCACTCATCCTACTGCACCACCAAAAGATAATGTTTTTTTTTTTTATTGTCAACAAATCCTGTGAAAAGACCAAATCCAACAATTCGTTAATTAGTACCTCGATACTCTGTGATTTAGCTCTTTGTAAACATTAATCAAATAGGGGTAGACATTTGTTGGCGACTATTTTAGATCATTTACACATCTGGTGCTCTAGTCTGGTGAGTATTTCCATTAGCCGGATGATGTATGTGGGATTGACTCACAGTAAAACTACAGTTTTCATGTTCATCGTAATCGTAATGAAGGAAGATGTCAGCCAGCACGGCGGTGCGGCTCACTGGTGTGTTTTTGGACACACACTGGAGCTTTGGCTACACAAAGTCTAGATCTTTTTTTGTTTGTGTCTCTCTTAAATCCCTCAACTTTGTGGTTACAGTACAATACTGAATTGCTGAAGTACTCTTTTGAGTGACCCCTTTCCCGTCGTGTACAGTCATCCTTGTCCTATTTTGATGGACACCTTTATCTGTACATTTTTCAGATGCTTGGCCCCAACTGGAAATGATCCCATGACCCTGGCAGCGCCGCCAAGACCCACTGCACACTGGATCACGTTATTAAAATGACTCTGATATGTGTCTGTTCAACTTCAGGCATCAGCTGCTTGCAATGTAATGTTTCCTAACAGCTGTCGCACTGTCGGCTCGCCTGTGTGAGTGTGTAACAAAGAGAGAGTGATGGCAGCAGGAGCTCTCGTCGGGCCCATGGGGCAGACGGTCGTGTCGTTTCACTGGAAACATATGGTGAAACTCAAGTGTGTAATTTACCTAAGACTACGGGTGGCCCCGAGTAACACGTACACACATGTTCACATGCACACACACACAAACACACACAAACACACACACACACACACACACACACACACACACACACACACACACAGTGACAGGGTGTAATTTACCTGGAGCCTATGGGTGGCCCAGTATCCCGTTGCACTTGTCATACACACAGACAGCTCAAACTCAGTTCACACTCCCTGGCAGAGACAAGAGAGAGTGAAACTAATTCTCCCAGGTCCGCAGACAGGAGAGTAAGAAATCACACAATGACAGAGATGTTACAGATCAACACACTGAAAGGTTCAGAAGGCTGAAACTGCATTTAGTGTATTGGCCCAGTGGAAGACATTACCCCAGAATCTCCACCTGTGGGAGTTGCTGCACACCCTGTATCACATCCTCTACAATTCATCAACCTGGCTCCTTTTCAAAGCCGGCGCTAACCTCCCCTCAGAGAGAGAGAGAGATGAAGGTCATGGGAGCACCAGCCAAGGGAAGGGAAGACAGATTATTGGAGTGTGTCCCTCCCTACATTCCTGCACTGACCTTCATAGTGGTGTGACACTGCAGCTATCATCAGCCCACCATGCTTTACAGTTGGTTTTGGTTGAGGGGTGGGATTACGGTCTCCTCCAACCTGCATGCCCCACCCCAATTCCACGGCAACCGTAAATAGAGCATATCTTGTTTGGGAGGAGGATTGACAGACAGGCAGTCCCAGATGTTTGAGGTGTCTGTCTGTGAAGGCTGATATGATAGCCTGTCTACAAGTTGCTGTGTGTGTGTGTGTGTGTGTGTGTGTGTGTGTGTGTGCGCGCACGCGCGCACGAGTTGGTGTTTGATCTCCTTTCCCAGCCAAAGGGCTTTAACTTTACTCCAGGTGCAAAGAAGTCAACCTGAGGGCATGGGAGGCACATACAGTTGAGATCACAACCCTGCAGTACATACACAAGCTCTCTCTCACACACACACACACACACACACACACACACACACACACACACACACACACACACACACACACACACACTGAGGCAGGAAGTTTCCTTGAAGCAGTAACTCAGACTGAGTAACTTTGTGGTTTAAACTGGTTTACCAGTCTAGTGGTGTCGCCGTGGAATGCTCCTAGAGACTGCACTGTGCTGGAGGATAAACATTACTGTTACCGCCTCCACAAGTGAACATCAATCAGTCCCAAACAGAAATACTGAGAGTCAAAAAATGAAAAGGTGAAAGGGCCAGCTGGTTCAGTGGGCAGTATAATGACAATGTGCAGGACAGGCTCCCAGTCTCCTGTACACAGAAGCAGATGGAGTTGGGTTTTCTTTGCTGCAGGTCAGGTATGATTGGGCAGAGGGTCAATTAGGTGGAGAGTAAACAACAGACCTGAACACACTGAAGTGAGGCTGGGACACAGTTGTTCAACAGGTGCATAAGATTTGGCAAATTTGGCTAAAATAATCAGCGAGCCATTAACTCTATCCAATAAAGTGAATTGCTGTGTAAGCGACATTAAAAGCTCTAAACGGCATGTCTTCCATTCTATTACCCTAAATGTAGCAGGAATAATTCCTGCGTATCTGCACACAGGAACTCTGTGTGGTCCATAATGAGCTCAGTAAACATCTGCTACTCCTGTATTAAAGACCATTTTCTCTGCGCCTCATCCTGTAATATGGAGAAATTAGAGTGCAGGGACTCATTCGGCGTGTTTATACACACACACACACATTCACAGAGAGCAGACATAACATACGGAGTCCAAGTGTTTTTATGCAACCCAACTGACGCTCTAACATACCATCTCAACACCACAATTTTCCATCCGCAACAGTAAAACACTACCGGGTGTCCTCGGTGTATGGTCCATGACTACCAGGGTTGTTGTTTTTTTTAAGTGAAGGGTGCTGAGGCTTGATCCAAAGAAGCAGGTTTACAGATTCATCTGGAAATCTTTATTAATTTAACCCCAGAAGCTCCTCAAATCTGGAACATGTGAATGTAAAAAATACTATTGTTTTTAGGTTGCAACTGAAATAATACACTTTGTTTATTTAGCACGGCAGCGTTTCCCTCCAAACACTGCAGAACACAACAAAGGCTTGGTTATGCAACTTTCATAGAGGAATAGCACCACCTACTGTCAATCCTCCATAGCAAACACAAATCTACCAATAGTCATCAGAAACACAACGTCCTATGATTCTGAGGAGAACAAAATGTAATTCAAAGGCTTGGAGGGTTTAATGGTTTTATTATAGGAACCACTTAAAGGACTTTGAAAAAGCATTTCCTGTACAGCAGACTGACAAAACAAGAAGAAGAAGGCATGACTCCTCAGATTACAACACCTCCGTGTACACGCTGGCGTGGTTGTAGTAATCCATCTGGTTTAACTTAATCCAGCAGAGTGTTCGTCATCCATGCAAACCTCATGCTCCTGTCTTCCCCCCCCCCCACTCCTGAAAAAGTCTGTTGATGGTACATTGATCCATTTGCAGAGGCTCTTTCTCACTTGCTCATCTCCTGCTGGACCTCACTGAGGATCTGCTCCTCCAGTTTGGACGTGTCGTACTCCTTCAGCATGTCGTACTCCAGCCAAGGCTGGGCCCACTTCTGGGCGTGCTCCATCCTCTCTGGGGTCAGGGACAGGTCAAAGCGAATGCCCTGGATGTTGAACTTGGGTCGTTCCCAGCGTTTGGACCACGGCTTCGGACGCATCCTGACCTTCATCTGGTGAATAGACAGAAATGCTAATATGCTGCAGTTCTTTTGGATCAAACCACCCAGTGAAGGCACATTTTTATCTAACTTACTTGAAACAATACCTGCATTACTAGGAATACTGATACATGCAGCTGTACAGAAAAAAATACTTTTAACATTATTAAGTACAACGAATATGTTTGGGGGACTTTGTTATGAATTAGGATCCATCTTGAGGCTCTCTCACCTTGTTGAAAGGCACCTCTCCAGTGGGGGAGAAGGGCACGGGCTTCATGTCCGGGTCGACAGAGCTGTACTCGTTCAGGGCGTCTCTCAGATACATGAGGTTGTCATCGAGCCTCTTCTCAAGCTTCAGCACGTCAATCTTCTGGATACGGGGGCTGTACAACTCGTAGCAGATTTCCACTCCTGAGACACACACACACACATGAAGAAACCGGCGTTTTAGCTGAAGGACGCCTGGTTCACTTCTTGTAAATGTTAAGGAACTCTGGATGGAGGAAGTCTGTCTTCTTCCTCAACCAAGTTATAAATGGCCAACACTACGGTAGAGATGTGGACATAGACAAATATAGAGGGAAAGGGACAGGCAGACTCAATACTGGTTTACAATAATATCAAACATTTTGGTTAACTTAAACAAGACATTCCTTCATGTCATGAGACAGTGATGCCACAGCCTGTGTGCAAACCTTTGTTTACTGAAATGCTTACACAGAAAATAAATAAACATCACCTTGATTATCAATGATGTTCCTCAGGACACATGTGGCTCCCAGCCCCTTTCCACCCCTCTGGATACAAATGCCGACAAAGCGATTAATTTTCCCACTGGCATTGGGGTCAGCCATGGTCACTGCCAGGATGCTCCCTGAAAACAATCGGAAATAATTTACACCATTTAAAAATGACGCAATCAATACACTTTGTGCGTAATTAAAAAAAACACAATTGATATCAGCATAGCAGCATTATTTAACACAATGCATATTGTTAATAAGTTTAGGAAATTGCCTTGATATAAAATAGGATCTGAGGAGGCTTTGTATGTCTTAAGATTTGGAAACAGGAAGTTCCACAAGTGAAGGGCCGAGACAGCAGAGGTTTTTGGTAATCTTACACCTGTCACCTCACAGTGGTCACGTGCCTGTTGGGGGATTAAAGAGGTTTCTTACCTGCGTAGAACTCTGGGATGTTGAGGACTTTCCTCCTGCGAATCATATCTTTCCTCTCAATGGAAAATTTAAAAGGATCTGTCCTCTGTCTGGGAGGGATGAACTCTGGGCTCAGAAACCTGAGAGGGACGAACAAACAGGACATCAATTAACAAAACCATGCTGTGTACAGTATGCAGCGTTAACATGTGAATCTGGGAATGTCAGTCATACTTTCGCAGAGACGCCACAGTCTGTGTTTTATCTATGATGACAGGCTTAGGTGGAGGGGTGAACTTTGGTGGCTCCTCGCTGTTATACGCCGGAGCCAGACGACACAGTGACGTCGATATGAACCCTGGAAATAACAAGAAAATACGATAAAAATCCATGTCAAAGTCGTGGTCGCTATTTCGTTAGCTAACAGTCTAGCGTTAGCTAACGTTAGCTCGTAGTTCGTGGATGTACGTTACATTACAAGTACAACACATCTTCGAAGGCCTGGCAGTAGACTACCGGAGACAAGTGAGCTTCTTCGGTTTGCTTACGTTCATTTTGGAGCCGCAGGTTTCGTAATAACCTCAGTGAAAACATGCATTTGTCGAGCCCTTTCGCACAGGCTGCCATCTCTGACCTTCTGTTGGCGCATGGGTATTTGTACGGAAGCCGCGTAGGGAGATGTCAATGAAACGCGATTTGTTGTACTCTGCAGTAAAGTCTGTGGTCCACAAGATGGCGCAACCGTTTCATAGGTTATACATCATCTAGCCGGGTCCTGTTTCAAATGCATTAAAATATAGGAAGTAGCACATAAATACTGTATTAAAAAATATATATTATAAAGATTGATGCATTTAAAGATGCATTTATGGATCTAAATAGATTTACCTTTATTCCACTCAAAAATGTAATAGTGGTGTGAGTATTGAATCCTCTTGGATTCTATATGTCAGTAAAAATTGCAATATGATACAATAAATACACTCATGCCACTATCCAATAATACAACACTCTGAAAGGGGCCATTTTGCCCCCCAATGACTATCATATTTTTACTTTTAATAATTGATGTAGACTACGTTTGTGCTTTTAAGTAAAATTGTGGATAATATTACTTGTAATTGTGTCTGGTGGGGAACTCTGGGTCTTTGAGACCATGCAGGGGAGCGGCGGTCCTCCAGGTGGGCTGCCTCCACAACACGCAGTTAGAAATGCACTCAGAGAGCAGTGCACTGCACGACCCGCACAGTCTCACGGCGGTGTGGTGGGAGGATGAGGGAGGACTAGAGACATGGGACCGCACATCTCCCGCACGCGACGCAGCACCTGAAACCCAATGCGGCTGCTGGACTTTGTAGTGCTACGGAGAAACTCACAAACTTTAATGCTTCAAGGATGTTCCTCTCAGATGGGACTCTCTCAGCCGTCAGTTCTGCGCTCCTGTTGGGAATTACGTGTCTGAGCGTCCTCAGCGATCTCACCAAGGGCTCATCAGACCTTTCAGGTTGGGTATTGTTCTGTTGTGTTTCTTTTTTTTTTTGTAGTCTAAAAGTTGTTTTTACAAACCTTCAAAAAGCAACGATGCAACAGTATAAGTTCAGATGGCCAGATGGTTTTATACTGCGTTGTTGTGTGCACTCAATTAAGCCTCATCCTGTTTTTACGCGAGAGAAGTAAACAATTAGCACCCTAGTAGATGAAAAATAAAAAACGAGTCATTACGCATGCTTTAATTCGTTGAGCACGACACTCAAAATAACTACGAGCAGTGATCTCAGTGCTGTGTGTCGCATGAACCTCTCCTCCCAGGACGACCCGTGCCCGTGGCATGCTCACTCGAATGTTCTGTTTCTCAAACCGAGCAGAATGATCAACTTTAACATGTGGAAAAAGCCTTTATCTTTTGGCAAATTCTGACCCACGTTGAGGCACTTCAAACGACAGGTCGTCCTTTACCGAAGCCACCTGGCTGTAGGGGATTAAGGCTTGGTTTATCAGTACAGCGAATATCTGCAACACACACATCCCATTGATGGAATGGAGATAAATGGGTTAATGTGTTACTAGATGGGAACTATTGTCTAGACCAAGTGCTGCAGATTTACAGCTCAGAGAAGAAAGCAAACTTCAGATGCCTTGTATGCAATCAGTTTGAAAAGATAAGGTCAATGCGAGTCATATCAGTGCCCAGGACCTGCCGATTACCTCAGGTTTATGTGCAATCCGGTGTGACTGAATCTGTGAATCTCAATTTATGTGCCCTAAGAAAAGGCAGCATATTTCTAAACTAATGAGTTGTTTTTTCTGTGTTGCATTAAAGACCATTGAGCTCTGCTGAGCCCAAGGCAAGCCTGCAGGTTTTGTTTACTGTGCCATAAAACTGGAAGGCAGCTTTGTGTCGGTGTTAATTGATCTCTAATGGGTCTAATGGTTGGGAACAAGCAGACTACCACTGTGGGGAAAAAGGTGCTGAAGAGCAGATGTATGTAACATGCCCTCTGTGTGTGTGTGTGTGTGTGTGTGTGGCTGTGTGCACATGTGTCCAAATGTGCCTAATGAGCTGCTAAAGATCACGGTGAAGTGAAGGCTGTTAACGAGGTTACATTTCTGTAATTGTCATGTGTCAGTGGCTGTTGGTTTGGTCATAAATGCTATGAGAGTAGATTAAATGGTGGTTAATTAAGCAACAAGGTAAAGCTATTAGAGCATCTGAATCCAGATTTCCGCTGGTCAGTGCAGGTTTACATTACAGTCATTTAGCAGATGCTTTTGTCCAAAGCGACTTACAATTCAGTATCTATCTATACACCGTAGGCACAGCTACGGCAGCAATTTTGGGGTTAAGTGTCTTGCTCAAGGACACATTGACATGCGACTAGTGAAGCCGGAGCCGGGGATCGAACCACCGATCCTCTGATTGAAGGACGGCCCTGCTCTCCACTTAGCCACTGTCGCCCTTCACCAATACCCCGGCTTAGGCACGATTATTCAAAATCGATATCATAGGCGAGGAGATAATTCGTTGAGATCTCAGCTTTGGTGTAACTTTTTTTTTGTTTTTGTCCTGGAAGTGGCTCATTGATACCTTTGCTCCATAGGGGGATGGGGAGGAGACACTGCTGTCATTTTGGGATCTTCCATTGCGTTACGTGGACCTGAGATCGGTTTTGAAGGGACGCCGGTGTTGAGTCCCCAGATGTGATTTGGTTTTGCTCATCAGGATCTCTGTGCAACATGCTTGAACAGAAATGCTGACAAAGCATGCCCAGTGAATGACATGAGAAAGAGGACTAAGAATACCTCGGGGACAAAGAAATCCTTCAGTCCTCACATTCTTGACCAGCGGAGTCTCCCTGGAGACTGAGAGGGGTGTTTTTTGATTGACAGGTGCTGCCAGGCTGACAGAAGTAGATGTGGTAGAGCATCCGATGCTCAGGGCTCTTATCGGTCATGCGGTCGGATTGGCGATGGTGGAAAATCTGGTCACATCGGTGAACCTGCGGTGAAGTGACCCAGCGGAGCCAACTGTTGATTTCCAAATGAACGCACATCATATGTTTAGTTCCTGCCTCTCTGTATATCTTGTGTTTGCATCATCTGTTGACAACTCGAGTAAAAGCAGTTTCACATTTCATCATGGAAACAAACGACTGCATGTTGGTGGGTGTTTTGATTCTGTCCCCCCTGTTATCATTTTCTATTATACAGCTGCCTGAACGGGTAATTACAGGTGTGGAGTGAGCCGAGCAACACTTAAGAGCCCCGTGGGCTAACGTAGCCAGCAAGCTCATTATGCTGAATGTTCAACAAGTCATTGATGCTTTGCTGTTGTTGTTTTGTTAATATAATCTACAGTACACGGCGTTATCGTCGCCTCCCCTACATGTATATCCATTTGTTCAGGTTTACTCACATGACAAGCTTGTTATGTAACTGTTCTTCATCAGACTGTGAGCAGCAAACCATCCATCACCGGAAATGACCGTCACGCTTCTTTGCCTTTTTGTGCAAATACCATAGACTGTATATAAGGCACATACAGACCACACTGCACCACAAACACTGGATGGTGTCTCACATGTTTTAACACTAAAATAGAGCTAAAACTCTTTGTGTAATCTATAAATCATTAACATCATTTTATGAGTAAAAGTGCCAGCTTCTCAGTTGTTGCTTTTCTTTGTCTTAAGTGATGGTAAATAGAAAAAGGCTTTTTGTCGTGGTTGGACAATAAAAGTAATTTGAAGACTTCAGACTGGTCTTTAGGGTGTGATGGGTATATCTTTGACATTATCCTGACAAAATAATCTGCCTAACAAAGTCAGAAAACATATTTTTTGTCAACACATATGCTGTGTGATGAATGCTGGACTGTTTAAAAAAAAAGGGCGAAACAATGACAGGAATCTAGCATTTGCTATAACTGGGCCTTTCGCCTGTGAGTTACTTCCAAAACAAAGATGTATTGTATGTCTCTTTTAAGCACAGAACATTTCAGACCCAGTTGTTTATTACCAGACAAAATATATGACGCTGCCAAAGGGTTACAGTGCAGCAACTTTTCTTCTCTTTCATTAAACCCTCTAGGCAAAACCCTATTTAACCCCTGTCAATGGGATGTGAGGCTGTTGAGGGGCCAAGGGGTCAACTGAGGTCAACCCATAGTAACTGTGAGTGTGTGGTTAGGGGGAGTTATCATCCATCTTGCTCTTTGTTCCCCCCTGTCGAACCTCATCACACATGTTGACCACTGTCGGGAAAGAAAGAAAGAAAGACACCGTTTTCTTTAGGTCATGAATTTAAATTCCGTTCAGGCGAGGCAGATGTTTGGATAACTTCAAAGTAGGGCAGTGAAGTTGTTTGGGATCAATTCAATTTGTTTTATCAGTTTTTACATTTACTTTTTCTTTTTTGTCAGTGTTTTAACATTGGATACACATACTTTGTCTTTGGTCAGAGCCTCTCCAGCCATATCTGTGTTCCCATGTTTACTAAGATATAGATGCTGTAGTTTACTGGATTTTCTTGCGGTAAAAAGTGTTGATCAAACAATTACAGCTGAAACGAGACAACTAATTGATTGGTCTTCAACAGAAAATGAATTACTCTTTTAAGTCATTTATCAAGCAGAAATGGCAAACATTTGATAGCTTTTGGATTCTCAAATGTGAGGATTTGCTACCTTTCCTTGAAAGTGTGAAATGATTGACGATTGATAGATTGTTGGTCGGACAAAACAAGAAATAGAAATGGGCCTCTTTTGGTTTTGGGGAAATTGGGATGGATATCTTTTTTAACAAATTCTTGCACTTTTATAGACCAAACAATTAATTAATCAATGGAATTTTTTTTGAAAATAATCATTAGTTATAGCCCTAAAAACAAAGGCTTAATATTGTGATGTAAAGAGCAGAGGTCGATCGATTAGTGGATGTTTAAAGGCCGATATCATAATATTAGTTTGGAGCAACAAAAAGCTGACAGACAATTAATCGGTCGATACATTGAGAGCTAACTTTTGTGTGGAGAATTAAACTCAAGACGGGTCAGATATGACGTGAATACCACTTGTCATCTTGTTATAAAATCAGCTGTTCCCGGGATGCAAAGTTTTGACATCCATTTTCTAACACTATCCCCAGATTGATGCGTTAAAGATTTTTTTCATAGAGTCAAACAATCTAAATAATACAATTTAAAAACAGAATTTAAAGTCTGCCGGCCGGAGCACACTGAGTTGCCAGTCCGTTGTTTAGATTATTATCAGGAATTAACCACATTCGCACACTGACATTTTCAGCAAAAGTGGCCCTCATTATGTGAATGGAGCCTCTATGTGAAACGGTGATGGACGCCCCTGAGTGACTGGTTGGCGGCTGCGCCGACTATCGGAGCTCAGTTCCGCCGATAGCGATAGTTTGTATAATGTCCCATTGGCGCCGATTAATCTGCCAAACCAAATAATCCGTTGACATCCGGTAAAAAGACTGGGGAGCTCGATCCTTCAACTGAGACAGATCAGCTGATTGCTTTGCTCTGGGCAAGCGCTCTAAGCTGCCTGACACTGCAGCCAACACTCACACACAGACACACAAATCCACCTATATTACCCTATGTCCTAGTCCATATTACTGAGCGCTACTATCTTAATCCGCTCTGATTTTTGAGTGGCCTTGAATGAAGGGTAGCACACTGAACCCCATGCTCTCCTCTCCCAGCCCCTTCCCTCCCCCCCCACTCCAACACTCAGCAGCTCCCTTGCCTCCTCTCCCCACCACCGCCCCCCACCTCCACCTCGCTGCCTCTACTCCTCCCTAGGGCTTGCCTGATCACTGTTTCGGTGTCTTGTGTGCACCAGGTGAGCTCTGTCTAAACAAATCCTGCCTCCCACTTGTTTTGTCTACTGCGGTGGAGGCAGACAGCGAGGGCCGGGCATAAGGCGGCTTTTCTCTCTGACTGAATAGAGAGGGGGAGCTGCTGCTATTGAAAGAGCCCTCTCTGTGGGCGAGTTCCCCAAGGAGTGAAGTGTCAAGATATTTTGATTCATTGCATGATGGTATCACAACACAGAGTTGTTGGGTGTCAACGAGCGAGTGAGTTCTTTAATAGCATGTATTGTTTTGAGACACGCTGAATCTATAAACCACTTGTGTGGTGCTTCAGATATGTTTGCGGTTTGAACAGGTTTGAACAGGTTTGAACTATAAACTCTTTGATTTGTTAAATCCATCACATTTCTTTAATAGATAGGAGACACGTTGCAGAGGGTTGAAGGTTGCAACGTTTTGAAACCCCGACAAAATTTTGTCGGGGTTTCAAAACGTTGCATCAAATCTGAATCTAGTTTAGAATCCGCTTATCAAATCTAAATCCTTTTAAATCCCTTCTAAACAAATGTGACGCTGAAGAGTTTTTGGGTGCATGTGATGTAGAGAACCGCTGATTGTGTGCGCTCCTGTGTGCATTTATGGCACAGGGGTTGCCATACAGTGGGAGCGTGCGGTTGTGTAATTTGAAGCGGACGTCTGGCACAACGTGATGGCGATGAAAGACTGTGTTAGTTCCTCCCCCTGGATACAATAAGTACATAAACAAACACACACATCAAGCAACAATGTGGTGCTGGTGATGAGAGATGAGTGTTTACAACAGGAAACAACTCTTCCCCTCTGCTCCCCTTCAGCGTGAGGAAATGACATTACCCCAACTCACACCAGTAATAGACACGGCATTTTAAAGACTTATTAAAACCTTGTTGAACTTCAGCTTCTTTCAAATGGATTTACTTTCTATTTGACTCCAATAACAACGGGGTGAAGGGACTTCAGGACAAAGCTTTGAACACAAACGTGTCGACAAGATTAATGTGAAAATTAGTTGAAACGAGCTTTGAGTCAAGTCTCGGCACAAAAGCCATATTAACGTGCACCAATCAAAATATGTTTTTGTCTCGTTGCCAAGATGTGTGTGGGAAGGCAGCACCTCCTGACTGAGGTAATGCTTAATTAATGATTTGGCTGCTGGTAATATTAAACTAAATTAAGTCCCGGTGGTATGTCAGTTATGTCCTGGTACCACGAAAACAACAGAAACACATTTGTCAGGCAAACTGTTTCCAGTCAGTGAATGTCTTGTCTTTGAGCATTTTCAGTGTGTTATACATCAACATCAAGTTATTCTGCTGCCGTCCCACAGAGCTTCCAATGGGATGATGTTCTGTTCTCTTTGTGCAAAGGGAATGCTACTCTTAATGTGTGTTAGTTCTATTTTTCAATATAAAACGTAGAAAATGGTCGAAAGGTTCCTGCAGAATTTATTGGTATGGACAAAGTGTCAAAAGTCTCCACTACTTGTTTAGTTTGGGCCGCTGGAAAAAGCTATTCGGGACCAAACAACTGCTGCCTGGTTGGTGTGAATGAAGTCAATACAGAGGTGGTAAGCTTAGTCTATACTTGCTGTAGTGAAGTCGGCGCGAGACTCGTGCGCCAGAAAATGACGGCCGGCGAGTGTTGGGAGTAGGCCCCCCCCCCACAAGTGTCGCGGTTGTGCAACTTGGCACTCGCAATCGCGTTACTGTTACGAATAATTCACTGATAAAAGCACTATTTACATGTCCAGGGATTATACAAAATAGGCCGATTCTTTTTGAAATGTTTAGAAACAGGAGGTCTTTATTTGAGTAAAATTGTTTTCAGGATATCCAACCTTTGTTTATTTCAAATGCATGTAATACTTAACTTGTTTCTTTACAGGACTTGTATGAAGGCAATACAATATTCCATGAATATGAGATATGAGTTCACAAATAATTACAATCCCTCCTCGGCATTGTGGAGGTTGGTTTATGGCGTTTTGCTGGTTCTACCTGAAGTCTATGGGCATATCTATTGGTTACACTCATTGTCTTTTTGATTCTTCACAGTTCAATTTGTTTGTACGCCCTCTGTCATTACGGGGAATAATGTAGCACAATATAAACACCTCCGTTCCTTCTCGGGCGCCATCTGCAGAAGCTCGCGCTACGGCGCCAATGCGTGAGTATAAACAAAGCTGAAGTGCTTGTGTGTCTTACTCTAACTCCCTGATGAGTGATATTTAGTGCCCACACTGTAACTATCCGCTGTGCCTGACTGAGAGCATGTGAATGCATGGCTTGTGTTGTAAAGTGCTTTAAATGGTCACTAAGACAAGAACGAAAGAAAGGGGGCTTTATAAATGCAGTGATACGAGACATTCATTCAGTTTCTATGTATCGATATGTTGTTATTATTATAAGTGGCAGTGTAATAATCCGAATGAAGCGTGTAGTCAGTTATACCTTACGTGACCTCTTTGATTTTGCGATGTGTGTTCATGTAGTGCTGATGAAGCAGGATGACAGTCAGTAACTTAATAACTGAATAACAGCTCTTGGTTCATTTGTAAAAAAATCTAAAAAATCTTCTCTAAATCAAATAAACCAGACTACAGGTGTGAAGCAGCCTTAGGGTCTCACCCATATACTGTAATGGGGTGTTATCAGTGTGTTGACTGAGGGCTTACATAGGCTGTGAAAAATCACTATAATCTGAGTGAGAGTAGGTGTCACCTTTTCAAACAGCGTCTGTCTCCAACCCGGTTTTTTGGGGGGAAACTCCCAAAATAAACTCAAAATGACCTACGTAGGCAGTGGATGAGTTCTAACTACCGGCTGAACAAGGCTGTGTGTCGTAATCAAGGCTTATAATCAACCCGTAATATGATAATCAGTATTTAGCATAGATTTCTGTCAATCCCTAAAACCACCCACATTTCTCGCAATAACTGTTATTGGGGAGAGAAGAGGGGTCTAATTCCTAAAGCATTTTACTGCAAAGATGTACGTATATGTAGACATCGTCAGGTGTGTGTTTGCACTTGCCCTCTCTTGCTTGGGGGAGGTGTAAGAAGCCCCAAAGAAAACACCGTGAAAAACTTGTGAGGGAGATTCTTTAGTGACACCCCGGCGCTGTTGCATGCAGCTCCAGTTTAGCGAGCTGTCCTCACATCTCTGCTTAGACAACAAGCGTGTGGTTAATTAAGAATGCAGTCTTATTTGTCATATTTTGAGCACAGACAAGGTATTTTCCAGAGAGAGTTTGTGTTCACGTTGGGAATCAGATAAGCAGTGCGATATCTGCTGCTGCAAGCACAAAGGGGTTGCACCACGCATTGAAAGGATGAAACTGAGCTGTAAACAGAAACAAGTTGTGAGAAAGAGACCGGTGGGTGTGTGCACACTTATGTGCAGGCTGCTGAATTATGCTCTCAGCGAGCCCCATGACACACACACGCTGAAAACCATGCGCACACACCTTTTCTGCTCCTGCATCTCAGAGAATGTCAACCATGCTTTGATGCCCCTCCTCCTCCCCTCTGTCTCCCTTTTTTTTTGTTTCTCTGTTTCCTGGGAGCTGATTTATGTTTGGTTTGGGAGTCGACATGTCCGCCTTGATCCGGCTTCCTTTTTATCCTTTCTTCCTCCATCCCTTCAATCCTCTCTTCCATCTTCACCTCATGCTTTGTTAGGAAAGGGAAAAGAACATTTTGAACACCATTCCTTTTTATGGTTTGATTAAACCCCTAGAGGCAGAGATAGAGAGAGAGAGAGAGAGAGAGAGAGAGAGAGACAGCAGGGAGAGATGGAGAGGTAGAGAGCGAGCAAGAGAGATGGAGAGGTAGAGAGGTGGGGCATTGAAGGGCCAGTCTGAACAAGGAGGCATTGTGTAGCCCCCCAACTGTGTCGGACTGACAGTCTACATTACAGCATGCTACAGCAGCCCGCTCCCCAAAGCACTGCTAATCTGTTGCTTACTGGCCCCTCCGGCTAGCTCAGGTAAGGGGGGAGGGAACTGAAGAGAGATTTTCTCTTGTTCTTTCCATGTTTAAGCCCAAAACATTTGTAGCATAGCGTCAACCTAAAACATAAGTCTTGTTATAGCTGGAAGTTGGTGGAAGTTCTGGTGAGATGTCACTGGTTGTTGTAACTATCGTCAGTTTGAATTGCGATACGAGTCATTTTTTGCTCAGAGATTCATCCTTCTTCACAGATGGGCTTTGATAAAATGCTAACCTCAGCATGCTAGCATGGTCGCCATGAAATTAACATGCTGATGTTTAGAGAGTAAAATGTTTTCTGGTCACAATTTAATTAAGCATGTTAGCATTTGCTTATGAACTCTGAACACAAAGCCCAGCTGAAACTGATGGGGATGCCCTTTGTTTTGCAGGTACTTGGTCACCAAAGTTATCACAATTCATCCTCTTGGGAACATGAATGTGTGTACCAAATGTTATAGCAATCCATCCAATAGTCGTCAGGCTAGCAAACCCATATCATATTATTTAAGCTTGAATAGGATGGTTTGGGGTTTTTTGGTTGCCAGACTAGAGAGTAATGATATCACACACCAGGCTCTGTGAGGGCAATAAGCGTATCATTTGAAAAAAAAACGAGTAGATTTATGAAAATAATCGTTAATTATAGTGCGGTAGTAGTACAGCAAAGGGTTAATGTGTAGCAGCGGATGTTATACAGATCGAGACTTTACATTCAACAGGCGAGAGGAGTTCTACCCAAGGAGACCCCAGTTATAGCTACAAAAACAAACTCTCTGTGAAACTCAGAATGAATAGGGCAAGGTAAGCTTTCACATCCAGTCCGGTCATTCCTGCAGATACGTCTGGGTTTGTTGTAAATGGAAGGGGATCTCTCCCCGCTAAGTCCCATTAGACATGCTGCAGACGGCTTCTCCCTCCCTCAGCTCCTTAGGAGTTGTTCTATTGCTTGTTTTCACAGTGCAGCCCCCCGATAAGCTTGTTAATTCCCCAAAAAGCTCGACCACTGAGTGCCCACCCACTTCTACCTCTTTTTTTGCTCAAAGGAAATACCTCTATTTTTTCACAGCACACATGCTCGAACCTTGATAGAGGTATGCTGCCTTCTGTTATTCCATTCAAACTCATTACATTACATGACGGAGGAGGGAGGCTACTGGAACTGATGCCAGGGTAGCCAGCGTATAATGACAGAATAGAGTTGAGATTCTGCAGTGATAATGGATTCACTTTCAGATTCTGGGTCAATTTTGGATGAATTCTGAAACTTTGGCCGAATATTTTGCTGCCAATTGCATCAATCAAGCTTTCCAAATTTGCTCCTGTTTCAGTCCACGCTTCTCACACTGGCTCCTTCTCCTTAGCGATGGCAGCTGACACTCATGGGTATCAAAGTACCTATTCTCTTAGTTATTTATCGAAGATTCGTTCACTTGTGTTTTTAATGAGAGGGGATTAGTTCTCCAGCAGAATCAGGTTCTTTGAGAGCTCCCTCAAAGTCTTCTCCAACTCTAAATGTATATAATTGACTATAAATGGTTGAGTCCTTGGCATTTGTCTGACTGAACTGCACAACAGCAGCGAAAAAGAAGTGAAAGGAGATGACCTTTCTGTCACAAGCTGTCTTCTCTAAGCCTGAGGCTACCACTGCCCCACCCAACAATCACTTAAATCCAATCCGCTGCGGTGAGGACGACTGATGAAAGGTACATCTGTCGTTCACTTTGTGGCAATAAAGCTCACACACTCGTGCATCTGTCTGGTGTCTGCCAGACTGGCCAGTGATGAGGCAGTCTGGATGCCACCCAACTCTCCCAGGCCATAAAAGTGACCATTAAAATGACAGATTCCTCTTCCTCTGGCTCTCTCTGGCCATCTCCCCGTGTCTTTCTCTCTGTCACACACTTTTTCTGTTTGTCTCTGTGGGCGTCTGGACATGCATCCAAACATCAGGGAGGCTGTTCTGGAAACCTCTGTGCCCATCACTCTTTCACCCCTCTTTCACCCCCACACACACCCCATCCGAGCAATGATGAGGAACACACATGTGCAGAGACTCAGAGTAAAAACGTCCTCTCGCCTTGTGCCCTTTGACCCCCGGGGGTCATAAGGAGAGGCACGTGCTAACAGAGGTCATGGGAGGGCTTGGGTGGGACCAGTGTTTAGTTTTTTTGGCAACTCCCTAGGGTAGACTTAGATGGCCTCTCTCCAGCCCGGCAGATGTTTATTACCCGGTCACCCCCTCAGGATGAGCTTAGACAACAGACCCACAGGTGGACGTCCTCCTATTGTCTGTAGAAGTATGACGCTGATGTCCTGAAATATCAACCGCTGCCTTTTTAACATGACTAAGTTATAGCCTAAGCTTCTCTTGTGATTTCATTTAAGCCAAACCGTTCTGTGTGGATCAGTTTCTCTGCTGCACAAGCAGCAACGAGCGAAAGGAGCAAGAGGAGCGTGTTGCATTCATGTTCTCCTCCAGAGCATACATTTCTCGACCCGCCTGATACAATTTTTAACTTAGCTTGTGACATCCCTCGAGTTCTCTCTAAAAGAAACAGCTGAACAGGGAGCAAGGATTCACTAAATGGTTTGGTGAAAGCTATGTAAATTCTATGCTATGACCAATTGAACTCTGGTGGCAGATTTTAGACCGACATGCAGCGCTCTCCAACAGCAGCATCAAGATAACGAATGGTTTTGTCTGGTTTGAGCGTTCATGGTGACCAAACACCTTACTAAAACACCTAATATTGTTTTTTTCCATTATTTTTCAACCATTTATCTATTTGTTATATTCATACATCAGTACATTTTCCAGGATGAAGCCCTTGTTGCCTCCTCTGCCTGGTGTTTATTTCTTTTTAGTCTTAAGATTTTCTTTCCTTTTGGTATAGTGAAAAGGTTTTTGATCATTTCATCCTTTTAAGACCCATTGTCCATAATACACACACAGCCCATTATAAGCCTGGGAGACTGCTGCTGTTGGACTGGTGCATCAGGGTGTGAGCAAATAAATATGCTGTGTTCAGGAAAGCTAGGGGCTGGGCTGGGTGTGGAAGTTTGTTGATCATGTCCAGCAGATTGAAGTTCGTGGGCCTCTGCATGCCTCTGTGGGTTTTTTGTGTATATGCATATGTGAGTGTGTGTGTTTGTGTGTGTAGGTGTTAGAAAGATAAGCCATCGGGCAAGCACAGTGTTTGTGTTTGTGTCTCTCCGGTTTCATGACTTCAGCTGCTCGGGCTCCGGCCCTTGTCTGTTGGGAGAGGAAAGAGGATATGTTAGCAACTCGGGACTATCACCTGAGTATATTGGGTATATTAGGTTTTCCTTATTTTTTCGCCTCACTCTTCCCAGTTTCATAAGCTGTTGTTTGATGTGAAGTTTGAAAGCAACGTGTGAAACGCATGCTGGGTTTGTATCCTGGGGAAAAGGGGGAGGACACTCTTTAGTGTGAAGTCAAAGATTAATGCTAGGGTTAAATCCAGGGGACCAACCTCATGTCATTAAGCCCCCTCAGCTGACACCCCCATCCCCCCAAAAAAAACTGTGTACAGTGTGTGAGTGCTAACATGTTCAGTAAGTACTCTAGGAATCCTGCACCTCACTCACTTCAACAGCCGTCACGTGCCCCCCATTAATGCTGTCAATACAATACAGCCCCCACTTCTGGCACATGCTTTTCCACTTGTTCTGCACATCACCATGCTACCAATGACTAAAAACACAAATAAGACATTAACTGTGGATCAAATGACTGTGTTATATAGCAGGAGTCACTCATAGTGACAAACCTGCAGAGAGTTATCACCCAACTGTGCTCTACAAACCCTTATATCATCTTTCAGCTCAAATTCATGCACAAAATGTTTGATTGTTTAACTCAGCACTTACAGCTGCACTTGAAAGAACTTTAAATGTGCAGCACTTGATTAGTTTAAAAGGCAATCCTGCTCTAACTCAAATTTAACTGCTTAGGTTTGAGCAAAATATCTCAATGCTCTTTTTCTGCCCCATTGCGCGATTAGCAAGAAAGGAGGCTAATCCAAAACATGACTATAGCAGCACGACTAATGTATTGTAAGCAGAGGAATGCAGTGTATTTTAGGAATGCATTTTTTTTCGGACCCAAATCTGAATGGCTTAGCAGTTAGCACCGGCATCTTTACAGCAGCCGTTGATCGTATAGCTTTCCTTTGACATCATGTCCACTGTGTAGCGGTGTGTCCTTTGCGGCGTCCGTGTGAACTTTTGCTCCGTTTTCTTTCCATGTTCGAGGTCTCATTTCATGTCGACACACCTCATAAACCAGTCTCATTCAGCTATCATATATTCAGCTCAAGTTCAGGTAAGAGGAGGTGAATGCGGAGCTCTGACGACGTATGATTTAGAAGCAGTGGTTGCTTTACCTAAACTCCAGGCCACGCTCCAGGCCCTTGTGCCGCCTCTGTGGTCTGAGGAGAAAAGTAATTACTACAGGGCCTAAAGCCACCAGCTTTGGCCTTTGGACCTCTGCTGCCACATCCTGTAAGCTGTGGCTTCACCTTTAAAGGATCCTTTAGCTTTTTTTCTCCCGACCAGTACGCTGTCTTTCTCTTCTCTCGTCCAATTAAAACCACTTCCCTCTCGACATCTTTTCACATTTTTGAATTACCACTTGATTATCTAGCAGGTGTCTCTTTGGATTCAGCATGTCTTTATCTATCAATTTCCTTCTCCGCCACTTATCTTCTTCTCTTCTGTTCATAGTTCTCTTCATCTCCACCAGCCTCCTCTAGAGTGTTGCCAGAGCGCGGCGAGCGTCTTTGAGGGAAACCTCCGCACTTCCCAGTAATCACCACTTAAAGGGAATTCCTCCTCCAGCAGCAGGCCTGCAGTCCTGCATCTTTGAACATTTGATGGTTTGATGGCTATAATTTGCCTAAAATAACACCAATAAAGTCATGAAGCTGTAAATGCCTAACTATAGCTAATGTACCAAGATGAAACACAATACAGCCTTTTGATTTTGTAGCTTTCAAGAATGTCTTGGTTCCTTACTTTCTATGGAATGTGCTTTGAGGAGTTGTTTCAGATGCATCTGTATTGTTCTACATACATGATCTATTTAAAGCAGTTGTAGTTACAACTACTATGCCTGCTGATTATCTCTAAAATACAATTTAAACTGGAACCTTTGAGCCACTAAGCTAAGACGTTAATCTTCTACTATTCTGCAATATTAATCATCATTGCCCAATGCAAGAGGCTTTACAAACATTACCTCACAAGCAACATCAAATCCAGTTAAATGAGTAAGCAGTTGAATAATAAGCAGCATTAAGCCTGCGCTATTATAACACCTCAGTAATACATTGTTCATGCTCCAGCCAATAGGAGGAGGTGGCATCTTTCAAAAGCAGGGGAAAGCCCTGAGCAGGAGTAACAAACTCCACCTGAACTGCCTCTGGAGTCAAACCGTCCCCCTTTCTCCTCTCTCCTTTCTCTTCCTCCCTCCTGGCCTCGGTTCGCGTTAGAAATACCTGTCGCTCTCATTTCGTAGCAGACACTGAACACCTCAGCTTAGTGGACCATGAAGAAAGTGAATAAGAGCTTCCTCTTAGTCGGACCTGAGAGGAGAGACGGGTAAGATTGCAGTGGGAGCTCCAGCTGGGAAAATGCACGTTATACGGATGTAATAAAGAAGCATATTTACCCACAATCGGCTGTAAATTTGCATTGGTATGTGACCTGCACCAGGTTGTGTCTAATCAGTGAATCCCAGGGAGGAAAGCCTTCTCCCAACAGGCCTCGCTCTGTGTCATGTTGACACAACACAGCGGCCCGTCACTAATCTCCATCATACCTGACCTCTCCACCGATGGGTCAGACTTTAGGGTCATCACATGACCACAAATGAGGCGCTAACATTCACAAGGGCCTCCCATTCTAGCTTTACAATTGGCTGAAAGATTACGCCTACTGACAGGTTAAATCGCATCATATGACAAGTTCCCATCTGTGTTGGATGATAGATACAAAAAGCAGGTGCCCGTCGTCTGCGCCTATGTTTATAACAAATCCCTATGCTGATTGTGCAGAGATTAAATGGAACTTGCACGCCTTTCAATCCAGTTCACGACAAAAGCGATCCTGTTTGTACACGAACAGTAATCGTGTCCGCAACCTCTTGTCTTTTAATGACCGAATAAACAAAACAGCAGACATAATAGTGCGGTGCTTTTGTCAAGGGAAAGGGCAGAGAGCTAGTTAAGGAAGGAGTCTGGCCCCACATGAAAAGGAACAGGGAGGACGAGAGACGCCTGGGTGTTCCTCCTGCATTGTTCAGCCTCCTGCCTCTGAGGGACACCTGTCATTGGCTGGGCGGTAAACACAGGTGCCTCAACCCCGCCTGATTTGTTGGCCTTGAAAGGAGTCTTCAGTCAACAGGTAGCGTGAAGGGAACAATAGTCATGATCCTGAAGAAGACAGAGAGAGAGAGAGTGGGAGGAGGGTGGGATGGCTGAAAAAGAGAAATGGATTCTTTAGAAAGCACCTGAGGGTTTGTGTGAGATAATCTGTTTGCTTTTACCCACAATCCCTCTTTGTATGGCAGAGGCATGGCACATGTGTGTGTATTTGGTCATCCCTCTCTCCAAGAAACTCCTCCTCCAAATGGCCTGTGCAAATTCAATCATCCACCTTCATCCCTCTCTGTTTCACCCTCTTCATAACCTCGGCCATTTCCATGGTTACACCGCTGTACCCGAGGCTCAGAGGGCTACACAAGCTCGTGGTCTCTCATGGCACGGGCGCCTTGCCAAGAACCAGCCTTAATAATGTGATACTGTTACCCCAGTGCACCACACACCCTGGCCTCAAGAGCTAAGCGCTGCGGCTTGTTCCTACTTTGTTTGTGTTGACGTTTTCTATACGTGTGTGTGCGTGTGTGTGTGTGTGTGTGTGTGGTCTCACTGCCAGGGGGAATGCCAAGTTCCTTCTCACCCTGTGTGGAATGTGGCAGACCTGTGTGTAAGCCGGAGATCACTGTGGGAGGGGGAGCAACTAGTTAAGCCCACAAGACTGAAAGAAAGAATCAAAATTTCAATAAGTGACGCCATAAGTGCAATTTCTAAATCGGACAGCCTTAAAATTCATTTTAAAGTGGGTCATTCACACATTAAGTCGAATAAAGAGAAAATGTTTCATCATTGAAATCCAAACACCTACATGTTCATATACCAGATCTTATTTCAAGGTTCCTATTTCTATGATTTTATTGCAGGATGATGCATATGACCTAGTTGGGATCAAATACATAAATGAATCCAGGTAATTAAAACTAATTGAGCTGTAATGTAAAGGAAGCTGCTGTATGTATTTCACATACTGATCATTTTAAAATAGGATTGCTTGTGCACCTGTTCTCCACTTTTACAACCCAGCCACAGGTGGAAACCCGTTTAATGTGAGCAATGGTGGTTTAATAACCATCTCTATTTAGAGAGGCCGACCTTTCAAAGCCGGAGAATGTCTCTTGTTTCCCTTCCTTCTTTTAACTGTGGCCATGGTGATAAGGGGACAATGTGTGTGTTTTGCGTCTACCCGTGTGTGTACGTGCATGTGTGCTAACGTGTGTGTTAGAGAACGCTGTTATTTCCTCTTCCCGACCCAAACACTAACCAAATACAGATAATTGAATCACAGTGTGTCCACTTAGCAAGAGTGTGTGTGTGCGTGTGTTTACTTCTCTGTGAATGTGTTTGCAGAGCACTTAGAAGGAAGCTTGAGCTCGCGTTTGGAAGTTTTCAGTTGATAAAATAGTAAAAATAATTGCATTTCTCTGAAGTGTCTCAGTATCAGTTTGATTTATTGATAATAACCTGACATTTGAGAAGCTAAGACTTAAAGAAAAGTGTTTGTTTCTCCTCTGCAGCAGCCAGCAGATAAATGCTCCAGATAAGTTCAGAAGGACATTACGGGACAGTGGCCGGTGGATCAGCTCGCTCCTTTATCTGTGATTTCCTTCTCAACGTCTGGAATGTCAATGGTGGCTTTGTGATGGGCTCAGTTCTCCTGAGTGACTGACTGGCTGACTGGCAGCTCTCAGAGACTCTTAATAGGAAAGTAGAATCAGCCGAGAGACTTCAGTGTTTTAAAAGAATGAGAGCTTTTATGTGATTTGAAGCAGCCTCAGAGGTTAAATGAAAGTTCACGCGGCGCTTGTTCCATTTAATGGTTTATATAATGCTTCTATTGACAGGCTTTATACCAGCTGGTTGTGTGGTACAAGTAAATATAGTTACTGGCAACATACGAATAGAAATTGCAGATAAAAGCATTAAGAAAGACAGCTCCATGATGTCTGGGTAGGCGTATGCAGAGCTATGCCTCAGAATGCTCTCAGAACTCTGTTGCAAATCTGTGGAAAAAGCCCAGTGAGGCGGTATGTGTGTGCGCTGTATCCTGGAAGGAGAAAGTGTAATAATGTCAGGCTTTAAAAATCATCCTTGTCAGGTATTTTTTAATATCAACCAGATAAGTGTATGTTCCACAGCCATGACCCGGAGGGCTGACACTAACAGCTAAATAAGCCTCCGCTTTACCCTCTCTGTGTTATTGTGGTATTCTAGGCCCTGGAGGTGTCTGCTACAAGGAAGCAGTGATCTGTCAGGGCTTGCTGATATGCAGCTCCGGGAAATTAAGTGGAAACACTTAATTTTTGAACAAATAAGATCACAAGAGACTGTAGCATGCTGCCAACCCTCTCTGCATATGATGGTAGAATGAAATGAGGGATTAAATGGTAATTTAGCTTGGGCAATGCAAAGCAGTTGTAACCATGCCAAGTAAGCATTTTCCTCCTTATTGGTTCCAGTTTATTGAAATAAAATCATTCAGCTTAAGGATGCACGTATAATGCAAATCATGCCAAAGGGCTCAAGACATTGTCAATGTTTTGTGCATGTCGTGATTGACTGAAGTAACAGCTGATTTGGCATTTTGCTGTCTCATAGGTTACCTGTCCAAAGTGTTGAGGAACCACACAGAGCAGGCCTGTGACGGAGACTTCCTGTCTGTTCGCTGCCCGCCCCGCACCACCATCACCATCCAATCAGCTTTCTATGGAAGGAGAGGCACCTCTGACCGCCTACAGTGCCCTCAGACCTACCAGGCCCTCCTAAGTTCTTATAACGCCCGGGAGGATGACCGATATTGTTCTGTGTCCACCGCACTACAGGTTAGTAACTAAGCTCGCACCTGTTAGTGTTTTGTGTCAGAAAAGGAACATTTTGTCATCATTTTGGTTACTTTTCTTCTTTTTTTAATAGGTTGTTAAAAGTTGTCCCCGGTGTCTCCCATGTCTCCCAGACCCAGATCTTTCTCTCTCTGTTTTTGGCTTTCGTCCCTCAGTTAGTCCACTCTTCTCACACACACGCACACGCACACACACACACACACACACACACACACACACACACACACACACACACACACACACACACACACACACACTCTCAAATCACTTGTGGTCTGCAGATCCTTCTGGGAGAAAGTGTCCTGTACACTCCTAAAATTGGCCAAGGGTTATATTTTGGAGGACCACACTGATTATGTAATGCTTTGTGAGGATGTTTTCCGGCAAATTACACTCTCTAAAGAGGAAGCATGCTTGTTCCCATGACACAAAGAGATTTCATGGGGTCTTTGCCTCAGCATCCTCTCCTAAATTGGGATGCGGCTGGACTAGAAGCCTCCCTTTGCAGCACCAATACAAACACACACAAACACATCCTGTTCAGCATTCACTGGATCCTTTGGTTTATTCTTGGTCCCCCTGCCTTCTAGCGTCGAACACCCTCCGTTTCCATAATAGACAGGATAGCCATGAATGCACAGACACAGAGAGTGCATTGTACTGAAGTGAGAGAATGACTGACTGCTGCGCCACCCACATTAGTACAACCCTGAAGAATCCCATCGTACGACCTGTTCGTGACCCCCGGTTTGTTGGTATTACATATACCTATGTCTCCAAATAAAAATGCTTGCTTCAAGGGTATCCCGATCTAATGGTTATGTTCATTAACCGTCAATCTAATGATTTGATTTAATTCTATATTTAATCTATGAAATGTCCATAAATAATCTAAATCACCAAGTATGTGTACACATACAATAAACTTGACTCTGGTTGTTAGTATTGCTCTCAGTGCACAGAAATAGATAACAGCTGGATAACAAAGAATAGACGGGACTAAAACTGTTCACAAGTATGTGAAAATAGGTGTATATATAAATATATAAATATGCATAAAAAGCACCTATGACCTACAGAATAATAAAATATAAAATGTCTATATAAAAGTGTTAAATGTAAATAGTGCGATGAAATAAATACTGAATACATACGTATACACATGGACTGAATGTGTATACTGTATTTACAGCGTGTAGAATATATATTGCCAGTGACAGTTGATATGTAGATATTGAAAACTGTAAAATGATAGTCTATAATGGGAGCAGTGGATGTTTAAATGGTTAGATAACATACCATTAAGAGTTACCATGAACAGTTCCAAGAGATGACATTTTCAGAATGTTATTTAAAAAACAAAGGTATTTGATTAACAATGATGTAAAACGGAGGAAAAACAGATATATTTGAGAAGCTGTGAATTGCAAGTACTCAGCATTTTAGCTTGATAGAAGACTTTAATGATCAATTGATTATAAAAAGTAGTTGCATTTTTAGTAGTAATTAGTTAATTGACTAATTCTTTCACTAACACAAGTAATCCTCACATTGCAAAGCGAGTAGAAGCATTCAGCATTGTGGTACTTCTAATTGATTATCAGTGTGTAACCTTTTCCATCAAACATTTAATAATGATTTGGAGATATGTCTCTGATCAATTTTACCTTAAAATGTTGAACTGGCTTTAATCTATGTTTTCTATTTCTGTCAAAAAAAATCCCTTGAAAGGGACCTGCATATGCATGAAAACCCTTGTTTCTCCTTCTGCATTCCACTATTGGAGTAAATGCTTCTCCTTCATGTTAAATTGGGGGCTGGTGGCTCTGAACAGAATCCATTGAGTCATTCCTCCAGCCAGTGGGATTTCACTATCGGAGAAGCTATTGTGTTGGAATGTGCTCACCTGGCTAAAGATGATGAAACTAGAGAAGCAAAAGGATGCCAGGAAATGAGATGAGTGGAGCTTTCTCTTTACCTGCTCCTCTCTCCTCCTTATTCCCATGGCTATAAGCAGCATGTTTGAAGTGGTTTTAGGTTTGCCTCACCATCGTTGCCTTTTTGTTCTCCCACTAAACCTCTCTTTGGTCTTCCCCCGCTGTCTGTCACTCTGTCCTTCTTTAGAAAATGCTGGACGAGTGCCAAGACAGAAGGAGCTGTCAAGTCCTTGTCAACAGCCGCGTGTTCGGGACGGACCAGTGTCCTGACAGCAGTAAATACCTCATTGTCTGGTACAAATGCAGACCTAGTAAGTCCCTCACCGCCTCGTATCTTGACAGTGACACACATTTCTGTCTCTATGTGCTGGGACAGGTTTTTTTTTCTTCTCTTCTCTCACACACCTCCACATTGTTATTATTAGAGCTAGGAGAAGGTGTTGCTTTGAAGTGTACATCGTCCTTTCAAACAATGGCCATGACGTAAATGGCTGATTTCTACTGAAATTGGTCATTCCCATATTATGTATATGTACTTTAGGTGCATCCATATTTTTAACTGAACTTTGAAATGTACAAAAACAGTGTGTAGATTTGATCAGGTGCCGCTGTATCCTCCGTGTACGGCAGCAATGCAAGACATGGAAACTGGACAGAGCGGCATAAGAAAGCCACGATAATAAACACTTTTGAGTAAAAAGTTTTTTTGTTAGGGACTATTTTCAGCCGTGGATTAATACACGTTTGGTGCGCTAGTGAGTATTTATGCGCTAGTGAGTATTTATCAAAAACTACAGTGCCCATGTTTGTCCTAATGAAGGAACATGTCACCGTGTGTCACTGTGTTTTTATGGGACAACAATGGAGGAATAATTGTTTAATTATGAATTGAATATTGTTTACCTCACAATGGACCGATTTCTCCAATCATTTGCTTCACTATAAATTCGACACCGAATTAGGCGTCACAGTATCTATGTGAGTCTTTCCTTCTGCTGCCGTCTTCGCTGCTTCATTTAAAAGAAGAAGGAAACCCTCTTTGCATGCCTCTCCCTTTATCCCTCTCCCTGTGAGCCAGGAAGCTAAGAGTATCACTCCAGAGGGGAGCCACAACAGTGCAGTAATCCCACCCAGATTCTGGTCTCCATTCATGGCTCAGTGCTGTGCTGAGCCGAGCCGCACTGAGCTGTGCAGCAGTTCACACTAGAGTGACCAGAAGTGGGCATTAATCCACTGATCCCCCCCCTGCCCTCCCCACTTTTTCCTTTTCCACTGGACCCCGGGGCCAATCAACAGATCTTTGTTCACTGTCACTTAACCAATGACTTCTCAGGGGAAGAGAGAAAGGCTGCATGGGGTGTTAGTGAGGTGCAACGGACAGGTATCACTGCCTCTGAAAGGAGAGGTGGATAGAGGAAGTGAAGGAGAAAGGGAGGGATAGAAAGCAAACAAGAGTGAATCCGTCACCAAGAGTCCTGCCCCCTTTTCCTCTGCTCTCTTGCTCTCGCTTCTTTCTGCATTCCTGTTCCACTCCCCACATGGACGTAGAAGCGGCTGCTGTTGTGTTTTTATTTGCTGGCCAGTATAGAGCTGCTCTGTCTGTCACAGGTCACTGTGGCTGGATGTGTGTGAGGAATGCCTCTGCATGGCTCTACATGTCCACTGAGCAACTCCACCTCTGTCTCTGCCTGTTTACACTCAATGAAGCAGTCGTCTGCTTTCAGTGCTTATTAAAAGTGAACGGATAACGTAATGTCTCGTCGGCAAGGCAAGGCATGAAGTTAACTGAATAATTGGGTACCAACTCAAATATTTTGTTAATTATAGTGTTTTAGTGATCAAATCACATAGAAAGCAAATATTGTAGCCATAGATGGATTATTCTGAAATTCAGAATTGCTTTATTTATTCAATTTATTTATTTTGTTGCAGTTATTCCAGATCTATGAGCTTCTAATATATAAATCAATCAGGAGAGACAAGTCTGATAAATAAAAGATGATATGTGATGATAAAGTCTTTACAGAGTCTTTGGCGCTTGGACTCAACAGGGAGATTTGCAATCGAGGGGCGTCTGCCCTAAGCAGCAGCAGGATAAATCCCCACGTGGAGTCCAGACACTGGTGGTGGTGGTGGTGGTGGTGGTGGTGGCTGATGATGAGGCTGATAGAATGATGAAGTTGATGAAGCGGATTAATCTGCGAAGATTGGGCGGAGATGGGAAGGTGGAGGGGTGCGTAACAGCAGCATGAACGTACATGATTAGCTGACAATGTAAGTGTGTCGCTGTGCTATTGGATGAAGGAGACCAGCTGATCTAAACAGATCATGATTGGCAGCCCTGAACAATGACAGCAAGGAAATAATGAGTGAGCATGCGTGAGGAGTGAATGGCAGATGTATGAGAAATAAACTACAGGATAGGCACGCAAGAGTATAGTCTTCCTGACTGAACTTACTCTAGAACTTTCATTAGTTCAATTTGTTTAAATTGTAAACATAACCTTTGGGAAGAAACTGGTCTTTTGGTTTTTCATTATTTGTAACACACATTGTATACTCTGTCCTTCTATCACCAGACGAGTATGAGAGTAAGGTGGTCTGTGAGGAGGAGAGGATGAGGCTGAGCTGCAAACGGGGTATGCAGATCGCCGTTTACTCTGCCATGTTTGGCCGGACTCAACAGGGCACCCTGGAGTGTCCCCTGCACCACAGGAGGGCCCCGTCAGTAGGTGAGGCACCTTCTCACGCTCACATTGAGGGTAGCAAGAGAGGAGATTTATGCAGGAGTAGCAAGGAGCTCACTGACACAATTAATGTGAGTTTGCAAACATATGACCAGTTAGCAAGTCGGAGAGCAAAAGATGTAATATGAAATATGGTCAACATATCTGACACTTTAAAATGGTGTTTAATTATGATGTAAACTGGGAAGATTTTAAATTAGATTTCACAAAAATAACACACAAATATCTCAAATCACTTGGTTGAAATAGAAATGAGCTCTTCAGAAAAGAAGACACTTTCTCTTCGTCATGACAGCTAACTGCTGGCGTGCTGACAGGTTCTTTCAGAAAGAGCTGCAAGCCTCGCAGCAACACACTTGACAACAACACATTGATTGACAGACCTGTGATGTATTGTTTATAAAACAAGTATAACATTATTTAAATTTTACAATTTGGTAGTGATTGGTGAAAACAGGGACATTTTTACTGATATTTGTCGGCACTCTGGACACTTAGCTCGAAACCAGACCTCTGGTCACCGCAGTGTAACTTGATTAGTAAATCACTAGTTTGATAGCAGTAATAGTTAGTAGTTCGCTAGTTGGCTAGCTATAAGCAAACTTACTAACTACTAAGCAGGAGATCAAGCCAACTTATTAACTACGAGCTAGAAAGGACTTAGTATGGTCTCAACAAACAAACGTAGAAATGGATTTACGAGTAGCCAGTCGGACCCAATCCTGGTTTCTGGTGCAGCAAGACGTTCCTATCAGGTCCCAGGCTGCTGTGTTGATCATATGATCAGTACTGTTGACATTTTTAGCATTTGCTCCATTCATAGCATCAGTCTTGGGGTCAGTGTGAGGTCAGGAGAGGAACTAGATTTCTTACATGAAGACACGAGCTGGGGATGCAAATCGAGTCTATTTGCCTTTGCATGATGTTAAAATGAGTCTCCTTGTCCTGCTAACGTTCTCATGCATATTCATGATTTCGGAGAGAGGAGCTTCAGGTCACTCTCGGCTTTGATTTGTTTCTTTTTGCCAAGATATATCTGAGCAAATCATACCAGGAGGCATTATGCATCCATCCGATGGAAAACATTTTTTATTGATGAGTTTTACACGTCAGGACTCGAGCACCTCAGAGCCTCAAAGAGAAATACAAACACTACCAGGCTCATAACTCTTGTTAAATCCCTCCATTCATTTTCTTTGACTTGGGGTGATATTGCTTAGAGATGCTGTTGTGGTTTGGTAAGATTTTATAATTCCCCTTAAAGCTTCAGCTGCCTCAGAGGCTCTTAAGGAAACACTGGCCTGCCGCAGCCATCCTCAATGTCAGCCGTTTACGCAGTTCCACTGCCATTACTCTTCTTTACTTTTAGAAATATATCACTATTTAACATGTATTCATCTTGTTATTTAAGAAAGCATGCTGGGATATATAAAACCTCCACTCGAACTCGGGTAGATGCAGACAAACATGCACACACACACATTGCCAGGGGAATTGGGGTGGAATGTAGATCAGGTGTCTCTGTCATCTAAAGCGCAGAGTTTGGCCCGTAGAAAAGGGACAGTATTGAGTTCCCTCCAAGTATGTATGTGTGTGTCTGTGTGTGTGTGTGTGTGTGTGTGTGTGTGTGTGTGTATGCACATGTGTGTGTGCATGGGATATCCAGATGTACCCTCACCCTTGTTTAGGGGAATGTTAGTGACTCTAAGCTTGGATCCATGACAAGTATTAGTATGACCATAGCTACTGTGGTGGTCCTGGCCTCTTTACTGGGCAGCTCATTTATTCCGCCTTAACTAGCTCTGCCTTTGTTTCGTTAATGTATAGAAGGAAATGTACACTGATGTCTGTGCTTGTAAATAAGTAGCCAGAGCAGGTGGGAGTTTACTGTGTGCTAAAAACAGCTTGTATAAAGTTGCGTGGGAAGGCAAAATGTCATTTGTCGTGATTCCCAATTCAACAATGCACTACAGAGATGCCCTGAAGAGAGTGTGTGTGTGTGTGTGTGTGTGTCACAAAGGTGACAGGACGGGGTGGAAAGGCTGACACAGGCGTCAGTCACCGGGTAATCAGAGACATATATAAAGAATGGCATTGTGTGCGTCTCTGTGTGTGTTATTTTATACTATATGAGCATTGAGGTCTGCTTTGAAGCAACCTCCGCCACTCCTTCGCATGCAGGTGGACCCGGAATGTCGAGGTAGGTGAGACAAGGCTGGCCTGAGATCTGGTTTCAGACTCGGGATTAAATACAGTAGCCGAGTTCTCCCAGCATTGATGGAAAATTGACTCTACTGTTACAGTTGTACAAAAGCCGGATTAGAGCAGAGGAGAAGTTGTTTTACCATCAGATCTTGTTAACCTTGTGCGTGTCTACATGGACCGCACACTTGGACGTACACAAGCGCCTTGTTGTTCCTGGTCACACATTATACAGCATGTTTTTTCTACATCTCTATCAGATACACACACACATACACAGGCGTATACACCCACACTCCAACCACCCACAAACACCTCCTCAGGCTGTTCCAGACAGTCTAGAGGTGCCATTGTGGGATTTCCCGTCAGCTCCGTCTTTGATGTGGCTCCCGTGTCACTAGGAGCAGGAAGTGAGGGTGTCTTGAGTGACAGCTCAGAAACGAGCAGTTCATTTGAAATTGCTTTTATCCCCTCTATTTACTCTCCCATTTGAGGCGCTGTGGTGCCTCCCACGTGCGTTTGTGGCTGTGCATGTCTGAATAGTCTTGGGCTTGGCAGTCGCATTATGCGCAAGTTTGTTTTGAATCAAATTTGATTTCATGTCTCTTTAAATGTGAGTTTGAACGTGCCAACAAGGTGGGTTATAGTAATCTCCTAAACCACACCATGTTGGCAAGCCTCACTGCTGCCTTGTTGTGAGGTCATCAGCTGAACTCACACAGCTGGCCCCACCTGCCCAGGTGAACTATGCATAGATTCAGTCAGATAGACATTAGTGTGCAGCAGCTGGAAATTGTTGCAGCAGCAAGGAAGCAGGTTTCATCCTTAGACTGAGGTTGCAATTCAACACCAGCCACCTGTCACGTAGAGGTGGATCTTTCTCAGTGGCTTGCTGGCGACATTGTCTGAAAAGCAAACCTCTTCTGGATGTGCTTTTTTGGTCAACAAACCATATTTAGCTTGTGAATTCTGCTGTGTATTTACTACCATAGAGATCTGTAGACAGAGGCTATCTGGTTGCTTGTTGAATCCAAAGCCCTGGAAAAATATGATTGACAAGTGGATACGCGGGCCTGTGTGCACAAAGGTAAGACCTCTTTGATCTCGTCTCTTCCTTGGTTTTAGGGTGGGGTGGGAGTGGTGGAGTTGGACAGGTCTTGGCGGCGATGGAGAATCCTCAAAGCAAAGGGGCCTGCTTCAGCCCTCCTCTCTCATCTGCCCCATTACCATCACACACACCTCTTGACATCTAAATAGCCCCCCATGCTTGGCATGCAGAGTCTCAGACTGCTTCTTTTACTTTTTTTTTTTTTTTTTTTTTTTTTTTTTTTTGAAGGCCGTTGCACTTTCACTTTTGAGTATATGCTCCAGACAAGGCCCACAGCAAGATGTTTGAAACTGTGAGCACGGACTGACCGGTGTCTCATATGATCACAGTAGCTTTTAAAAGCCGAGCACGCACAGCTGCGGGTCAAATTTAACGCTTCGCTTTTAGAACTCTGTTCCAGTTGTTAGGGTGCAAGCTGCTTCTCAGTAGCTCTATCTGCATTTCTGTCTGACTTTGCTGCATACAGAGCAGATATGAAGCAGGATGTTGGTGTTGTTTTGGAATAGATTAGATAAAATACAGTTCTGTGTGTTTAAACCTGTTCGTGCAAGGTTTTAGGGCAAAAGGCCCCCACTGACTGGAATTCAGATGTGGTGTTTGAATATATGAAGTAACATGTTGTGAGTGATAACACACATGCTTGGGGTTGACTGTTTTCGTACCAAGTGCCTCTCACTCGAGAATAAACCGGCTATCAACTTACAAACACAGCTGAAGAGAACTCTCTGCATGTGTTTGTGCAAGTGTGCAAGGGTGTTTGTGTGTGTTCTCCTGGACACTTTTAGACTGGAAGTATACTGTGATACTTAATATTCACTATGTTACAGTGGAATTAAATCCTGCTGAAGTGAATAGAACTTAAACAGCAAATGTGTTTGTGTGTGGGAGAGCGGTCTCAAAGTTATTAATGACATTCATAGAAAGCACTTGGCATGTGCATGTCACTTCAAGCTAAATATCACAGCATCTGAAAGTCACTTTTATGTCACACAAAGACTTTTAATCCCACAACAATGACTCATGCCCCGCTAGCAAATGATACGTATCTCAGGTGAGTCAGGGTAGAAGAGGAGATGACTGCTATTTATCAGCCCGTCGTCTTGGAAATTCCAGGAAAGGTGTGCGTGGGTGGAAAACCTGGAGGATTGTTATGGAGCTTCGCTGTGAGGATTTTCTGGAAAAAGTTTTGAGCAAATGCTGCACCCACAACACACCCCACACTAGTCTCAATATCAGGGCTCTGTGTCAAGTGAAACTCAAAGGCAGCCTTCACAACGCACAAGAGCTCGAATTGAATGAGGTTATTGTCGCATCTTGGCTTTGTGAAATCATGCCGTCATGTTATGAAAATTCTTTGGCAGTCGGGAAACTGGACGCAATCCAAGGCTGATGCTGGTTTTAAGGCAAGCAAGCAGGAAGTCAGATGCATAATGGATGAGTGATGTGACAAACTGAGCTGCTGGTATATGGCGGCATATCAACTCCACACCTTAAAAGCAGGCAGGATGACGCTAGCAGAGGTTTCTCACTCTAGAAGGGCTCTGCTTTAGCAGTAACTTCAACAGTGTGATCAGTCCGGAGTGAGAATAAGTGTGTGTGTGTTTGTGTGTGTGTGTGTGTGTGTGTGTGTGAGAGAGAGAGGACTGTTGCATGCTTGTCTGTCTGTATTAAAGCTGCTAATGAGAGTCAGAGGAGGTCAGACCCTGAGGAATGCTCTTTTAAACTACATTGCAATGTGCGTGTGTGCGCGCACATGTATGCATGGAGAGCCAGTGGACAAAGAATAAATGTGTGTGTGTCTCTATCCTCTTGTCTCAAGAAGTCTTATTCTGTCACTGAATCCCCTCTACCTCTCCCCACCCCCCTCTTCCATGGGCCCCCTGCTCAACTAATCACCCAGTCAAGGAATCAAAGCTGCAGCTAATGGGTGCCTGTCTGTCAGTGGCCTCCCTCGTCAAAGAGGAAGGTTTTCAGCGTGGCACACCAGCTCAAACGAGCCCTCTGGGAAGGAAAAGAGAGAGGGAGAGCAAATGCACATCGGCCAGACCAATAGGTCATTGTGCTGCAGCATCTGCACATAGACGTTGATACAGATACAGGATTAAGGCTTTTAGACACCGACAGTTCACCAGTTTTTACGGTTAGGATGCTCAGCTGAGAGCGATGATAACCCCTGCACAGTCGATGCTGCTGCTTCTGTCCTCTCCTTGTGATGCGGCTCAGCATGTGATACAAAGCAGTGCTCAACTGCTGACCAATAATTGTTTTTCTTGCTGTCACCCCATGGATATCTTTTGGCATCGTCATCGTCATTTGATCTACTTTTTTTTTCTTGATAAAAATGTACTTCGTCTTTATTTTATCACACCGGAATGAACACCCCCTCCTTCCAATTATATTGTTATCAACCACATTACAGTATTATATCATTTTGCATTATAGTGAAAACTGATGCGGGCACGTTTCAGACATGTTTCTACTGCACTAAACAAGACAGAAGAGAGGTGTGTCTGTATGGTGAGAGGTGCACCAAAGTAACAGCTGCATTTAGTTCTTTGGAGAAACTCCTTTGAGACGAGCAGTGTGGCATTTAAAAAAAAGTGTATTTCTCAGAAATTTCTCATAAGGGATTTTTATCATCAGTCCCTTTCAATGAATCCAGTTGTGTTTTAAGTGACAGTGGGAACGGTCAAATCTTTGAGGCGTCCGACCGGTTATCCAGTTACACTGGTTCCCACAGGCTTCCCACCTACATCCTGGTTGGGAATTCCAGTGTGTCGGCTCCAGCTGGGGAGTGTCCGGTTGCCTCTTCGGACCGCGTCCAAGTGGCCAGACGTTGATTCAGGTTCACGGGACGGGACTGCACAGTTGGATCATTCAATGAATTCCCACTGTTAACACTGTGCATGAGCACTGGATTGCTCTCTTTCGCTTCCTGACTGGGACATTTGCCCTTTGACCTGTGCCATAATTCATTGTGGCCTGTTGACGTGTGAGCCAAGCCTTAACCAGCTTGTTCTCTCTACCTGTCTGATCTCTGTCTCTCTTTGGGGCCCACACTGCAAGGGCCCAGTGTCCACTTTCAAAGGCTCATCTCCTTCTGTTGTTTTTAGGGGTTAGATGGGCCATGGGGAACCTGTGGAAGTCATGCATGTAGAGCCACGGCCCATCCACATTCCCACAAGACTCAGCTGGAGGTCCTTTAGGACTTCATTAGCGTTCCTCACACCTCCGTTTGGGGTGTCACAGAAGTTCAAAATAGGTAGAACATAAAATACTGATTCCACAAGAGTAAGTTAGGCTCATTGTTCAAGTTTGGTTAACAGAACTTACAATATTTAAACAGCAAGTTTGCAGCCACAGGTTGGGTGTCTTTAGAAACACTCAATTACATTGAAGCAGAGATTATGGGATATTTTATCTCCAGCTCCCTTTTGCCAATGTAGTTGAAGTTGAAGTGTATTTGTCCTAGCAACACGGACCATGGTCTATGTCTTGCTGATTTCAGAAATGAAATGATGAGTCAGTTAATCGATCAGTCCATCACCAGAAACATTTTTGTTAATTGCTTAATCATTAAAATCGTTATATGTCTGTAGGTTGGACACGCACTATTTTCTAAACCAAACAATTAATTGATTGATCAAGAGAATAATGTGCAGATAAACTTCATAAACATTGTCCGTTTGTTGTAGCCTTACTTAAAACATAAACACAGTAAACACCGGGCTTTAAGTGAGCTCGAAAAAGTTCAATCTGAAGAGTACAAGCCCAGCGGGTCAGCATATCATCTCCTGTAGTCACGTTATTAACATGAGAGCGGAAGGAAGTGAGAGTGGGAAAAAGAGCCTCATCAGTCCGTCCACAATCCCCCAGAGGATGAGAGCTGCGGAACAGAGGGTCTGGAGGGTGCTTAGCGATGATGTATGAGAGTTACAACCATTACTATATGTCTGGTCTCCGTACACACACACACACATCATGGATCAGGTATCCTTTAGACAGTGTGAGGCCCCAGTAAGGTTTCTGTATATGGGGCTGATGAGGCTCCACCAGGAGGCTTTCATGGGAAGGAGTGTGTGAGATGTCCCCTTGCTCTCTCTCTCTCTCTCGTGTGTCTGTGTGTGTGTGCGTGTGTGTGTGTGTGTGTGTGTGTGTGTGTGTGTGTGTGTGTTGCTGTTCTAGCTGACAGAGACTCATGTAGTCCTTTTGTGCCTAAAGTGCTACTTGTCCATCAAACACGACAGTAGTAGTAGTAGTAGCAGCAGTCGCCGTAGTGGCCTTAGAGACTCATATGCAATATGAACTTTCAGTAATACACAGTTATGTAGACTCGGTTTCTGAAAAAGCATTGCAATTGGACGAGAGTTTCAGTAAAATCAGCATTTCACTAGCAGTTTATCTCTCTGCGTTGTGGATAAATAGACTTTTAAGCATAACCTTTAGGCTAACTATTGATCAATGACCACTATTCTTTTCAAACTGGCTAACAAAATATATTTCATACTGGTATGAAAATAGGAAAAAAATCTTTATTTTACAGGTCCTGTCTGTAATTTCTTAATAGTTTCCAAGGAAAACGATGTAATTTGGTACCAATTATAGGGAACATAAAAGCAGTGCGTGTAGTGACTCGTTAATTTGAGGTTTTAAGAAAGAACAAAGAAATAATAGTAGTTACATCGTAGGGTAGAGTTTATAAGCAGCTGGAAACTGTTATATTTCTTGCCTGAACTTTACAACTGAGAAAGACATAATCACAGAAGGCTTTGATAGAAGGTTTCACTATCAATTACAGTAACCATCTCCATTTCAGAGGTACAACTGACATTTTTTAACATTATTGATTGTTTTCCAGATTATTTAATTGACTAATTAATTAAAATAAATCCCACCATACAGCAATATCCCAGAGCCTTGACTTATCCATAATGTTTGTTTTGTCTGACAAACATTTTCCTATTATAAGCTAAGAAAACCAACAAATATTTAAATTTTAGGAGCTGAAACCAGTGGATATTTTTGTTGCTTGACTAATTGATGAATCAACTAATCCATTTTTCCAATTTAATTAGTGCCAAATTACAGTCTTTTCCAGAAACCTTCCTAAGAAGTGAGTTCCTTTAATGTTCCTGTGGACTTTAAAAGTGGGGAAAAATATAGAAGCAATAACGACAACTCCGCTTATAATTTATAATTCGGTCAACTGTATTATTTCATCAGTCTGGATGTCTGATAATAATTCAATACCTCCTCCTCTCCATCTTTTTGTCAGACTGCCAGTCGTCTGTGGCTCTGCAGGTTCTGACCGCCCGCTGTCAGGGAAAGAAAAGCTGTCTTGTTCGAGCCTCCACCAGAAACTTTGGAGATCCGTGTTACTCCGGCACCAGGAAGTACCTCAGTGTCATCTACACCTGTGGTGAGTCTCCATGCGCCTTTACCGAGGGCTTAATATTCCTACCACTAGGAGGTGATGTCCACTCACTGATCTGCTTGTCTACGTTTTAGCTCTCTGTTTCAGAACTACCAGCTCTAAAACAGGCTTTGTTACACAGAAGAAATGTATCTATTTTCAAGGTACGATGATAACGCTGCTGGGTGTCTAGTGTTATCTTATATGGATCTCTCCAACAGTGGACAATACAGGCGCCACGTATTGTCTTACCCACAGTGAGAATGTTGTCTTGGCTACTTTCATTAATCATTTGAAGAACTTTTCTATTTACTTAGAAATGAAATTTAAGGATTTCATTCAGAGACCATCATAATCACTTTGTAGACGATTAATGGTTTCTGAAGAAATGTTTTTTTCTGAAGTGAAAAAGTTAGGCGGAGATCAAACATGAAGTTCAAAGCTTCTTCATGTATTTTCCATGTTCAAGTCACACCTCCAAAATTAGGTTAAGAAAAACAACTTTGGCGCTGTATCTTCTATTTTGACTTAACGTCTGGAGAATGATGGTCTTCCTTTTTATCTGTTCCCCACCCATGGGCTAATCCTGACCCGTCAAGGCTGTAATACATTAACCCCATGCTTGGAGACACACTGACACACACACACATGCTATCCAGCACCAGGAATTGATCAATCAACACCATGGCCTGGAGCCTGTCATACCCAGCAAAGTCACTGGCACATAGACCCAGATCCAGACCAGGATCACTGTTACGATTTGCATTACAATGTGATTTTTGAGATCTGAATTTTAAGCTTGGATTTATAGAATATGTGGCTGTCTCCAGTGGGCTTGAAAATCACTATTATGTCCCTCGTAGGACTGTCAATTAACCAAATCCTGTGGGTGTGTTGAATTTTCCGCCTGTCCCTCCACAGCCCTTAGTGCTTGAATTTGCACATGAGCTGAATTATAATTCTTAAACTGTGATCACTGTTGTCCAATAAACCATCCATCCTTTATCTCGGCAACAACCGGTCAGCGCAGACAAGAACACACAGACCATTCAGCTGTGTTTATGGAGTCGCTTGGCTCTGACTGACCTCCCTTATCTGTCACTGATAACACGACGTGCTCTCCTAACAGCTCTGGTGCTGAGTTGGGTCCGTAAATGTGCGAGGTATGCAGGAGATCTTGAATGGTGTAAATGTTCAACAAAATGTGCCGCCTATGAAGAGATTAGAGACGGGGTTGCTGCGCTGCGGCGGGAGTGGAGAGGGTTGAACATGAGTAAATCAGTCTAGCTGTTGTAGACATGAAGTCACTGGCTGCCCCAGGCTCCAGCAAAGTGGTCATTTTGGGGGATCCTCTTTCATTGGTGGTCGAGTGTGTGTAGGATTGACCCCATTTGTGTCGGAGTCGGGGACGGAGGATGTCTGTCTGCACATGATTGGTTACATTTGTGTGTGTGTGTGTGTTGATCTTTGCAATACTTTTTTCCGACTGATAAAAGTGGTACTTACACAAAGTGATTGATAGCCCAAGATTTATGGACTTATTTATCTTTTCGAGTAAGCTTTTTTTTTTTCTTCGAAAATATGATTTAGTTTTGCTCTAAAATCCATGAAGTGAATGTGTTTGTGTGAGTTTCTGCACTGCTAAATGAACCACGCTGCCTGAAGGATGTGTTAACTCACTTAAAACCTTAACTCTCCCTGTCTAAGTGCTATTTTAGGGGCTTTTGCAGCTTTCCAAGAATAAATAAATGTAGGAAACAGCGTCTGGGGTTGGTGTTTAGGTGTACCACGCATGCAGGCATGAGTACATGTTTGATTCCCACGATGGACTTGCTATCGGCCTCTGCTTGCCGGTGATTTATAAAGCCATCAACCCTCTGAGCTCCAGCTTCTTCCTCACACACAGCCCCAGGGGTAGACTTGCTCCTGAGCAATAACACAGAAGCAAATGGCCCGGAACCTGCCATCAGTCTCCCGGCAGATCACACACACTCCGCACAGCCGCCGCTGTCAGGCTTCATTTCCATGCACTCCCCCTGGAGGAAGTCCCTATAGTTTATTTGTAGAAATAAAGTACTTCAGCCAGGAGTCCGATCACAGCTCTAAACATTTGACAGCCCTGTATTTTAACAAGAGGAAGTTTAAAACAAGTTTGCAGCAATGAGTTCTGTCTCGCAAATCATCTATAGCGTAAACTTGGAAATATTTACCCTCAGAGCAACTGTTTGGAAATGATGAATGAGCTTGCTCGGGGCACTTTCTTCAAAAGCGAGGTTCCAATATGCCCCCTTTGAAGTTTCTTTCTTGTAATGTTGCGTTGGTTACTTTGTCAAGGTTTGACCTACGCTATCTGAAGCTGCAGGAATGTATCCATCTATGTGTTTGATGGAAAAAGTCCAGTTCTGGCTGATGTTGTACGAGTAGTGTAAGTGTGTCTTTTGTCATGTGTAGGAAGCGTCCTATTTATACAGCTTGCTCAACCAGACCTCTGAGGCCTGTCCTGCAGCCCCGCAGCATCGTCCTCCCTCTGCGTTGTGAGTGAGGAAGAGATACAGCCTGAGGGATCTCTGCATGTTATGTGTGCCTTTTGTAACATGAAGCACTGCGATAACTTTAAACGTCATTTTACAAAAATGTGATTTATGGACGTCCATGTTGATGGAATCATATCCAGAAGAATCCATCTCTGCTTCCTGTGTCAGTCCCAGACACAGACCTCCCTGTACAGAGCACAGTTCTCTTCCTCCCCTGAGAGGTATTAAGGCTTCAGACTTTATATCAAGGCCTCTCTCCTAAACTGTCCCTAGCTCGAGAGTGTTCACCGTGGTGTAACGGATCACCCGGAACAAGCCACACAGCCTCCTTTGAACCATGCAGAGAAGACTTTCAGGCGGATAAAAGCCTAATCAACAGGTCTAATTTGTTTCATCGTCTATTCCTTTAGCAATTAGGATCCTGAAGGAGCTTTTAGAGACTAAACCGCAGGCATCGACAGAGGTGTGGTCACTAAACTGTGCTACTGCTATTTATAATGGACACAATCCGAGCAGTGGAAGCTCTGGCAGCCTACATGCCGCTCTGAGGGGGCGCTGATTTAGATGTAACAGGGGAAAGTAGAGGAAGATGAAGATGTAATTCAGAAACTTGAGGGTTTGGATCATCCCAATTGGTTCTGCAGACATACACACAGATGCATACACACAAATGTAAATGCACAAAGATACTTGAGGTACACATGCGACCGCTGCGAGCCGCACACTCCTCCGACTCCCCCCGCACACATTTATGTCATTTCAGCAGAGGAGACTGTGGGGAAGATGTTTATTTTGGCCCAGTTGTGTGGAGCTGCAGTCCAGGCAGGCAGGCAGGCAGTAGCTGCTGCAGCTGGGCCCATTCTTTCTCCCTTTATAGTTCAACCTACAGCTGCAGGACCAGAAGCTAAAACACACATTTAGATTCAAATATTAAGCTACTGCAATGTCATACACAGTCATAGATGTATGATGTTCATCAGGAAGTATCCTGATAAAATGAGTTATCACCGTTTGGTGATAACGTCAGAGGATTCTTGCTCTGATTGCATCATTATCCAGCGTATGACCCATCCCACCCATTGGGTGATTTAACATTGTAAAATAAACCAAGAACCAGGAAAAGGTGTTTGGTCTTTGACCCGAGTGTGATCCGTGGTGTGTCTGATTTTAGTGAGTGAAGAGGAAAGCAGAAAGGAATGAAGTGGCCCCTCTGAATGCTCCCCAGCCTCGTAACACAAACCTGACTCTGCAGAAACCCTGGAATAACAGCCGCAGCTGGCACTCTCAGGAACACTGCTGCGAGAAAAAAACACTCTCACGTGACCTCGGCTGACCTGCGTGTGTTGCATTAATAACGGTAATGGTTGGTTCAGCCAATGCCCTTAAAAGGCATTGAGTTAGATTGGTACGGTGTAACATCGTCTCTAAACTCTCTAAAGTAACTGGCTGAAGGTGGAAGCCACCCAGGGTGTGGTCTCCAGAGCAGGCCGTGAACAAGGAGGGAGTTTTATTTTTGGCGGGAACACACTGTTGCCGTGGTGATTTGCTGACGCAAGAGGGTTGTGGGACTGTGCTTTGCCAACAGGTTCAGTCAGCTGATGTCTGGCCCTGCACAGCGTCTCGTCGACTTGTGTCATCTGGTATCTGCAGCATGTAGCACAGCAAACAAGCAAATAACAGCAACGTGCTAAATCCCAACCTTACTTGGCTAAATGCAGTGTGGTCACACAAAATCTAGTTTAATACCCAGCCGATGTGGTCACTGGCCCTGAGGGAAAGTCTGTAAGAAGTTTAATCTGATTATAATGCATCTTGAACCAAATGGACAAGGTGTTAACTTCCCTTTTAAGTCCTCACGGCTTCACTGACTTTTCCTTTTTTTCTGCTTTCTTTTTTTTTCTCCACTCACATGTTTGACACATAGACTTTTGGGTTTCTCTTGGCTTACTCCGTCCCCTTTAGTGTTCCCAGTTTCTTTGTCCATGTCACCCTCACAACCTGCAGCCTTTCATCTCATCTGTCTTGCTTGTTTTTCTTCTGTCGCCATGCTGTCCACCATTTCCGACCCTGCAGACAGCGATAGCCTCGAGGTTAGAGCTGGAAGTTGACTGGTTCATGTCCCTGTCTATATGAGGAAATATGAGTCTGGTCATTGGGAGGGATTGAGTTATGCAGATACTATTGTCATAGTGCCTTTGAGCAATCCACTGAACTGACAACAGTGCCCTTCGTTTGTTATGTGGCAGCTCCCACATTGAACTGTATGTCACACAACCCATAGGCTTTAAATAACAGCGTATTTAACCAAAAGACATAATTCTGTTAGTTATCATAATATAATCCTTTAAAGTTGTTTTATTTAATATAGTACAACTTCATCTAAATATCTTCACAGAACAAGTTTATCCCTTTAATTACTTTGAATTAAAGACAGCAATTTCTCCAATGCAAGAAAAAAAGAAAGTTTGAGGTTGAGGCTTATGTTTAGAATTTGTACTCGTTAGCAATGCAGTCAAACGTCTAGCAAATCCTTCAGGTGAAAGAACTTTAGCAAAACTAAATGTCTGATTGCCACAGTAAAGACATTTGTTGTAACTTTTTACCTGGACACTTGGTCCTTAATCATTTTGCCTGTTTGTGTAAAATAACTTCCACAAAGCCTTTTGTCGCTCTACAGTTTCCTTAACTAATGTGAGTTAAACGTCTTCTTCTCAGAGCTCAGTCATTTTCCTTTTCCTGCTGAGTGATGCAGTTTGGTATCCATCACTATTCACTTTTTGTTGTGTCATGACACCAAATCTTAAAAGCGTCCTAATGAAAAAAGAAAAGCTGTAAAAGGAAACTAGGCTGTGTGCCAGCCAGATGTTTTGATTCCACCCTCTACAGACTGCTTAGTAAACACGGGGAAGCGACAACAGAGAGCTGTACTGATGCAGACAGATAACACAGGTGACCGCTGTGTGATACTGTCGGATCAGAGCCAACTTTAGTCCTCACTGAGTATGATTAACTCAATTCTAACCTTTGAGGCGTTCAACAGGCTCATCGGCTGTGTTGGCAAATGTCAAAATGTGCATCATCACCTGCAGCACAAGATAACCCCACGCAGTGATGATACAGTATCCTGTTTGGATGTGGAAGGTTTCAATGGTCCAATCAACGAGGACCAGTGGTGCAACAGAACTGAGTTAATTTACTCAAGTATACATTTCAGATACTTGTACTTTACTGGAGTGTTTTCATTACATGCTACTGTATACTTTGAGTTCTCTTTACTGTTGATGTTTGATACCGTTTGCAATGTTGGTCTTTATCATCATCGTGCAGACGGCCTCATGACATTGCAGAAAATCAATGTCTATATTCCCCCTGTTCGCCCTACTGGCTCAATACTGACCACTCACTTTGACCCGGCCTCTGTGGCACTTCTAGTGAGGCTGTAGGTCTGATTAGCATGGGTCTGTATGGGAGCGGGAGAAAGAAGGCCCCTCTGATGATCATTTTGGGGTCTGTCGCTCCGCTGCCGCTAGTTAAAGCCACTTATGTCCATGTAACCGTTCCAGCCCCCAACATAGCAGGCGCTTTGCAGAGCGGAGGAATGTTCTGCGTTTGGCTTTAGGCTGTTTGTCTGCTTTAGAAATGTTGGATAATAGGAGCATGCAGTCAAGTTAACATCCATCCAGTCACATGTATACAAACACACGCGCATAAATAGATTATACAGTACATGCACAAACTGAATGCACAAACATTGTATACACACACACACAAACACCCCCCCGTCCTGTGGTGTTTTTTACTTGGCCTGTTTTCCCAAATGAGCAACTGCCTCTTTGTTGGGTTGGAAACTGCAAAATAAGTGAAGCTCTGGACGAGAAGTCGCTGCCAACTTTGTCGTATTCACTAAGTTGTAAACTGTGTACACTACTGTTTTGTCACTGAGTCACTCACTCACAGTGAAAACTACTCTCCACTCCTTTTAGTGATCCATAGTTCTTGTTTTCTTTTGTATGTAGAGTGTGTTGAATCGTAGGGGTGGGGGGACACACTAATGCTTTCCAGTCTGTGGCTGGTTTCAGTTTTCCTCCTGCGGTGGACAGAGGGGAGAGAGAGGAAGGGAGAGGGGAGAATTAGTGGAGGGGCGGCCTATGGGGTGGGAACCAAGGCCAGAATTTCCCAGGGCATCTAAAGCTAGAATTATAGTTCTGCAGGATACATTTAAACATCTCTGTGGGTCCGCGCAGAGAGCGATGTTCTGGGTAACAAGAGGATTGCAGAGGAGTCAATTTTTGAAGAGATCATGTCAGTATACCATCTGGTTTCATTAATAAGCATTATAATTACATTCATTTGCATATTTCTTGTTGTGAATGTGGTATTTCATCAATACAATTATTCAGTTTGAGTCACAGTGTGTCGTTTTTGACCACTACTGAGTAATGCTTTCAAGAGTGAGCCCACACAAGGGTGCACACGCACGGGGCAACACAATACACATTCCTGATGGTGATGGTTTCACGCTGTTCCCGTTGACAGCCAAATAATGCCAAGAAAGGCAGGGAAGGAAACGACTGCAAGCTAGCAAACTGGATCGAAACATTGCAGGATTTAGGAAGTTCAGCTCATGAAATCAAATGTTTTGAGCAGGTGACAAAAAACAAAAAATGTAAATTTAACTTGACAAATGTTTAAAAGATAACTTGCACAGCATTATTTCGCATGTTTCTATCAAAATTGTAGGGAACAAGAAGTGCATTCTCCAAGCACAACTTAAAGACAGGGACCATTGTATCGTGTATGAATGTCTTTCCATAACAGGTATGAATGGGCACAATGGCAAAAGTAATGTCAACAATGCATTGTACAGCTCTGAGTGTCCAACAAGCCGATTGGTTGATCCAACTTCCTGTCAGGAAAACAAAAGGAAAACCATATTCATGTTATACAATTCAATTCTCTATCATGGAATATGTCAATATTGATATACTGTGTGTCACAATATAGTACATTTTCCAGTAAATCGACAAAGAAAACATCTGAGGATAAACAAATCAATGCACTTGTCTATAAAAGCCCAATTTTTCAATAAAGCAATCCTGCTTATTGATTTGCAACACTGCCGGCAATGGCCTAATTTAACCAGAGACATTAAAGAGACCATGTTATCAACTGTGTGGAAAGACCGTTGACAGGTTTATATCGTGGAGCGGCATATACGCATGCTCCCTTATATGCAGCCATGAAGGAGCAGCATGTTCCAGCTCTTACACACCACACAGTCCTAGATCTCCAATCTGAGCTGAATGAAATTCTCAGGTCATTTCCTGTAGCTGCACTCTTAACTTTTTCATCTCTCTCTCTCTCTCTCCCACTCATGCATACACTCATAGCCCCCTCCTCCTCTTTTCCCTGCTCCTTCCCTCCCCTTTCTACCTCTCTGTGATTGCTCACTCACACAGCAATGGGCTGTGTAGGTGGACACTACATGTCCCTGCTTCTGTCTCTCTTTCCCCCTCTCTCTCTCTCTCTCTCTCTCTCTCTCTCTCTCTCTCTCTCTCTCTCGATCTCTCCCTCACCACCTCATTCGCTCTCCCTCGCTCTCTCCTGCTGTCACATTCCTGTTGTCTAAAGCCGGGTTTAACTTTCTCTCTCCCTGAGTGCAGGAAGGAAGGGGAAACTAAAAGAGGAGACGCATTAGAAAAGCCTTATTCTCTCTGGATGAGAAGAATAAACAGAAGAGGAAACTCTCTTCATACTTCATTTGGCTTAAAAAAAAGGGGGGGGGAGTCGCCATAAAGGAGCATACCTTTTTAAAGGGGCTATCCTTTTTCTTTTACTCCCTCCCTTCCTCTTTCTTTTCCTTTTTTGGGGCCATAGTCTCTCATTGTGGTCGGACACACGGTGGACTATTCACGTGAGCGCTTGTTTTTACGGCAAAGCTACTCCCAGGAGGAGGAGGAGAAGGAGGGGGCAGCGTTTGACAAGACAGACACACAAACACACGCTCAGAGAGAGAAAGTTCTAGCCTGGACACTCGGAGGATTTTCCATCCAGCAATGTGTGTGTAAGTGTCCCCTCGTCTTCTGTCTGAACACGCTTTTAAATCTCCCTGCTTTAGTCTGGCTACTTTTGCCCGTTGGTATCTGTGCTGAAATGTGTGAGTCTTGTGTTATTTAAGAAGTTGGAGCATCCCTCTTGTTTACAGTCTTAAAAGCTTTGCACTTTTAATGATTAAAAGTATTTAGTCCTGCATATTGAATCTGTTATAAGATTGTTATTACCTTTTGTTTGGTGAGGAGTTTAAATGCCTCACCATGCGTTGCCCCTCAGGAATGTCCTTCTTGTTTCAGCTCACGCTGTTAAGGATGAGTGGATAAATTGGGTGTTTGTTAATTATTTGGAAGAGTGTGTGTGTGTGTGTGTGTGTGTGTGTGTGTGTGTGTGTGTGTGTTGGGGAGAACATGAGGAAACAAGTGCTAAGGAGCTGAGAGGGGGACTTAACAGGTTGACTGACTGGATTAGACTCAGACAGGGAACTGTAGTTTCACTTGTGGACAGATGAAGTAACAGCCGTGTGAGATCACTTAGATACAGACAACACACAATACACCTGACTAGACTGATACCTGATAACACGTCACTCAGTGTTGGTACCTTTAACAGGAACAGTGACACTTGTTTTTTTTTCATGCATCCTTATCTGTCTCTGTCTGTGTGTGTGCGTGTGTGTGCGTGTGTGTGTGTGTGTGTGTGTGTGTGTGTGTGTGTGTGTGTGTGTTTGTGTGTGTTTCCATAGATGGTCAGTGTTTTTTCCTAACAAGCTGCTGGTAGAGAGCAGGCTCTGCTGGCAGGAGTTTGACTCCACTGTAATTAACCACCGGGTGCATAATACAGTAAAACCAACAGTGGCTGCGAGGCGTTCACACAATGCAAATACTGGTGCTGCACTCAGAGCAGGGTTTGAGGTCACCGAAGAGATATCACCCAACTCCTTCCATCTTCCATTGTCGGTTAATCTGCTGATCGTGTCTTGATTAATCTAAATTGTTTGGTCTATGAAACGTCAAAAAAGTCATGCAAGGTTGTCAATAAGCGGGGCCAGAGATGACGTCTTGTCTTGTTAATGATAATAAAAAAAAACTGAAAAGCATTTGAGCGTTGGATTTGCTTTTTGCTGGAAAAACAGCTGAAACAATTAATCAATTAACAAAGAGTTGCCCATTCATTTTTTACTGATCGACCAAAGTAGTTGGTAGTGTTGGGTGAAATGATGAAATCACAATCAGTGTCACATTTATCTCCAACAGTAGATATTTTTAAAATATCTGGGACTATGATATTTCCTTTCTTGTGCTGTCTTACTTTTTACATATTTGTTTTGATTAATTATTGTTTGGACAGTATAATATTCTGGACTTCTGGACTAGAAATTAGGTGGATTGGATATTTGATCTTCTGTTTTTTTTTTGTTGTTGTTGCAGACAAATTGATTGTTGAGCAATTGTAGATCACGAATGATTTAAATCATTTTGTAATCAATACATTTTGTTTAGTGTCATATAAATTTATAAACCTGTAAACTTAACCAGGATAATCAGACTCATCCTCTCACTGTAACACAGCCGATTGGCTCCTTTGAACCAATTTGAAAACATGTTCAGCGTTAAATCCACATGCACTCTCAATGTCTCTTGCAATTCAACGCGTGTTTTTCCACAGTAGCCTGCCTTGAGCTCAACACAACTGCAGGCTTACAGTAACTCCCAGCGGTGCATGCCCACCACATTTACACACGTCACCCCTCGTAAACAGGACTGAGAAAACCAGCGAGCCGATTACACCAGACAATGGCGCAGTCAGTTCCTGGGCTCCAAAATGACAAAATTGCTTAGAATGCCTTCCAAATGGTGTGTGAGTGTGTGTTGTAAACACGTGTATACAGTAGGTCTGGGCTCCCGCTGCCCTGCTTGCGAGACTGTAAGTGTGTGAGCCTGCTGGTGTGTGTGTGCGCATGCGTCCACACCTACGTCTCCCTGTCAGCCAGGTTTCTCTCTAATTGACACGTAGCCGTTCCGCTGTAGCGCCAGTTTGCAGAGCCGGCCCGGTCCCTCCCAAACCACAAGGGGCTCTTTGTTTGTAATTTATGAATTAGTGTGTGGTTTGGGTTACGAGAAGAGAGGGCGGGCCAGAGGCTTGACGGCACAGGAACAGGAACAAGCCCAGCCCGCTCCAGCGCTCGTTTTGATTAGCTGGACGTTAACTCGCTTTTTGTTTATTACTCCCGATCAGCAGTCTGGATGTCCTCTGGACATGGAGGGAGAGATTGAGATGACAGTAGAAAGGATTAATGGGGAAGATGAGCGGTCGTCTGTTTTTTTTTCTTTTTTCTCTCTTTTGCACCCCTTTCGCGCCACACACAGAGTTGTGACGTCATGTTTGACAATGCTGTGATGATCTGTGCAAACTGCCTCCGGCCGTCAGATTAGGCCGGCTGCTCAGTTGTGAAAACAGAAAGTGCAGGAAGTCAGACCTTGTTGTCTCTCTGTGATCTTTAGAACTTGGCATGGCTTCATACCCTCCTACTTGGAGAACTCTTTCTGCCATCCATTGGCTTATTTTTACCCTTTTTCATCAAGTAGTTGTATTTACTTTGTCTGGTCTGAATGGAACCTGGTGCAGTACTAAGCTTTGGCCTGGTTCTCTCACAGAAAAGCAAAGCCCTCTTTTCTTTCCCAGCCCCATTTTTTTCTTCTCCACCCTTGGTTTGATTTTATCCTTTTTTCGTCTGTGTTTTCTGTTTTTGAAGCATGCGTTCCCCATGGCTTCAACTCTCCTGAAGGAGTGTTTTCTTTTTTCCTTCCTCCCTACTGCTCTGCCATCCTTCCTTGGTCCTTCCTTCCTCCCTACTTCCAGAACAAATCTTTTTTTAACAAAATACAAGTCATTTTGAAGTGTATGAGGAGACAACTGGGTCTCCTGATAGCCAAAGCAGATGTGCCCCCCCACCCCCCAATAGCTTCCTGGCAGTCTTCAGCACCAACATGCAGCTGCTTGCATGAGGTGCTGGGGCTCTCCTGTCCCCCATATCTCACCCTATACCCACCCCCACCCCCCAACATCTCAGTAATACCTATACATACCATTATCTGTGTGGCTTTGGCCCCAGACCACCTTTCTTCTACTGTATGTCCCCAGTGTCTCTACTCCCCAATCATAGCAGCCAGAGAGCCCCAGTCTCACTATTAAACACCGCAGTTATGTGTAAGCTGACGTTACAGACTATAGTTCTGCTTCCGAAGCCCTTTGTACTTTTTAGTTCATCTACAAGATCTTTTCCTTTTCTCTTGGGCCAATTCTTTAAAAAAAAAAAAAAAATTTGCAAACAGTCTTCTCCTCGAGGAGCAGTGTTTTATCACTCCTCTGATATCGGTGTTATTGCCCAGACTGGTTCTGGATGGAGGGATTTGAGGAGCCTCATAGCTGTAGGGAGTCATTTATCTGCCGGTGAGATTGTGTAAGTCCCCTGGATCAGCGGATCCTGCTACATTTTAAAAGGTCAGCGAGGTGGGAGAAGGAAAAAATGTGCACATGGAGATACGCACAGATATGAACACCTGAGGATCCAAAACACACACTTACATATAAACCTATGCGCTGCTGTGATGCGTCTTTGTAAGTTTTGTTTAATGTTGCAATGGCAAGAATTGCGTTGCATTGATAGCAAGCATATACACTATTGATAGCTGCAATATGCAGTTATCCAGAAAGTATTTTCAGCAGATGTTCTGCCTTTTTAGTTGCCGTTTAGCAAACTATGCTCATCCAGGGAAATAAATTTTCTCTCCATGGCCCCCTAGTCAGGGTGAAGGATGCTGCCCGTGTGTGTGTGTGTGTGTGTGTGTGTCCCCTGCTGGCCTTAAGAAGAACCTTCACAGTAGTCCAGTTAATTAAACCGGCACATTGCACCATGAGCAGGGCAGAAAAAACAGTGTTGAGGTGCATGCCAACCATGTGTGTTCATGTTAGTGTTTTGCCAAAGGTGTGTGTGTTTGCTGACTTGCCTGTCCAGTCAGGTCTGTGTGTACCAGACGTGGGTTAAAATGGATGGGTGGTGTTTGACGTATACTGGAAGTTGCGACAGCTTGAAAGTCAGAGACGGAGTAAGCATTTCTCTGACAGCTGCCCTAATGCAGTAACTACGCAAAAAAGTTTTAGTACACAATAATGCAAACAGGATTGTTCAGAGTTTTCTTTTTAGATTCATTCTTAAAATTCTGTATTTCCAAAACAAAGTGTTTAAATTAACCCAAGAAAGAAACACTTCACTAAAATCCTCATTGCATTAAATGTTAAGATGTTTTGTTTTTTGCCATCAGTGATTTGCTGAGTATGTGTTGATTCTTGCCAGCACGTATTACTGTTGGATTTGGGGGAAGGAGTAATGCTGTTTTTCTCCTCGTAGGGGACTGGCATGGAGTAGCATGTGGTGTTTCTTTACAGCTCTCCCTCACGTTCCCCTCTCCTCCCCCTCAGTTCACCCTGCCTCACTCCCATTAAACTCAATTTGTTCTGAGAGTCACTATGAGTCCAGAAACATGTGCTGCACGGGCTGAAGAAGGCAAAACAACTTGATTTAGAGGAGGATTTAGTGGCATAGTGGGAAAAAGAAAGAGCTGTTGGCTCAGAGAGGAGAGATATAAATGGAGAGAGGGAGAGACATTTATAACATACATTTCAATAGTTAATCATCAGCCTACAGTTTGAATGTATAAAATGCAGTGCTTTTTACGACCTTATTAAATTGAGAGAGAGAGAGAGAGAGAGAGAGATAAACAAAAAGAGAGACAGTGAGAGGAGAAGAGACAGAGCACTCCTTTCATATCAACAAAGTGGTTCATGCTTTTGCTCAGTTGACTCGTTATTAGAAGTCTGGAGACTTTCAAAAAGCCCAAACATTCTTCAACAATCCACAGAGACTTCCAATAAAGGTTGAAATGTTTAGTGGGTGCCAATTTAATGAAGAAGAGACTCTGAGTGGAGGTTTCTATTGAAACGTGTAATAAGTCCGCCCACATTTAGAAGCTTTTAATATACAGTAAACATGTGTTTTGGGTTGCTTTGCCTTAGTAATTTTATCGCTGCTGTATTTCAGGTTTTAGAAATTAGCAGACGTGCTTAATGATGTCTGTGGATTTTACAGCCAAGGGTTTTTGAATGAAGCAGTAAATGACCAGCTGCAGATGCTCGGCAAGTTGTCAGATGTCTGCCAGTTGAAGAAAGAACATCTGCTGTGAAGTAAATTTGTGTAAGTGAGCACCAACTGTTTGGGGCTGAATCCCAATGCTGTCTCAACTTCAAGATTGGTAGGCAATATTTATATAATACAAATAGCTACTGGTGTTAGAAAGGAGACAGACATTTGGAGGTGGTTTACTGTTACAGGATATTGGCTTGAAGTAAAGTATAATTGTTGGTTTAGATATTGATATTTCATTAGTACCTTATTCGTATCTTTATTCGCAGTTTAGTTGCATTACATGCTCAAATATCAAGTAGAGGAGCCTGATATCAGACAAATGAATCAATTACCTCAGAATCTTTTAGGGTTCCTGACTGAAGACCTTTTCGTGACATTGTAGACAGCAGATGATCTGACATGGGCATGAAGAAGCTTCACAAGGATACAAATCTGAGATTAAAGAGTCGGAAAAACACAGAGCTCAAGCAAACATGTGATGTATCATGACCTTAAATGGCCGGGGTTAGTCCACTTATCAATGTGTCCTCTGTGCAGGGCGGCCTTACTATATATTGATCTCTGATTGTTGCTTTGAGGGTCAAAGGTTATCTGCCATCAGCAGCTGATGTGTCAGTACTGTGTACCTGGCGACGGTCAGGAAGTCGTTTTGGAAGTTATCTGTTGAATGTGTCTGATGGTGTTCAAGCATCACTGATCAGTAAACTTTTGTCTGTCATTCTTGCATTAGGGTTCCACATAAATTGGTTTATAATCAGCTTGCCCCGTAAAAGAAGTTGTGGTTTTAAGGGGAGTTATAACCAGGAAGTAGCCAGGCTACGTGGCTAAACGGATTAAACAAACAAGATGCAAACTAATTTAGAGATTCAGAGGTTCTGGTACGTGTATTTTTTCTTATTTTTAGACAGAGCCAGGCTAGCTGTTTCCAGTCTTTATGCTAAGCTAATCGCCTCCTGGCTCTAGTTAAACATATTTTACAGAAACTAGAGTGGATCTTCTCATCTAGCTCTCTGCAAGAAAGCAGTAAGAGCGTTTCTCAAAATGTCAATATTCCATTGACTTTAAAGCTTTTATCATGACATATGTAACCTATTCTCTCTAATAGATTCTGAATGTTAATGTTAAAAGCAGCACTTGATAGGAATACTATTCCTCAAAGGCTTAAAAATATATTCTCACCCATTGGGATGTGTTCTAAATAGCCTGCAGGCTCTGCGCCGTAGCCTAGACCAGTACAGTAGAGCCAGGCTGGGCTGTTATTTAAAATTCTCCCAGAGAACCCCATCACTGTGATCTCCAGCCAGAGCCCACTGATCTAGCCTCCAAACACCACCGCGGCCTCACTCTTCCTTTTCCTTCCAACCGAGGATGAAAGGATGATAAAAGGAGGGATGGAGGGAAGAAAAGGGGAGAGAAGCATTCTCTCTGGCCTTCTTTGGCATGTTCTTTTTTTCATCTTTTTTTTTTTACCCAGCAGGCCATCTGTTTCCTGTCTGCAACATGACACCAGCACCAGATCTGCTACTCTTGAGGTGTGTGTGTGTGCTATTGGAGGCTTTATGATTAGCTACCTAATACAGCTGGTTATTTATGTTGGTACAAAGTGGCCCATGTGCTCTCATGTGATTGAAGTCTGACATGCTTCGCCCCAAGTGTGTGGGAACCGCTGACTTGTGTATCATTGATTTATATCGAGTAATCTCATTGGCTGATGTGATGTGGTAAAGCAGCATTTTCTCGCATTGTGCCTTCTAGAGTCACGCAAATACACTGTCTTTTTCACACTTATTTGTATGGAACAGTGTGAAATAACGTGTACTCTAATCAAGTATGTAGTACGGTAATAGTGGGTGTTTTGTCTGACCACTGTTAGGTCTTGTGTACCCTTGAATGGGGCAGTCTCTGTTTGGATCTTGGCTTTTCTCCACTATGAACAGTAATAGAGCTGGCTGCATGAATCTGGATATTTCACTTGCTTTTTATGACAATGAAGGAGGTGTGAAAGCCATTCAGCTTAACTGTCATTTTTTTCAGTTACTGTTTAAGTGGTAAGTTGGCATCTTGGCATTAGAGAGCTTATCCTACAAATGACAAAGATCGGACTCCCCTCTCCATCAGCTAAAAGCAGCCTCAGGTCTCAGTCTGCCTTTCACTTTTTCACTCTCTTTTCCCCTTTCTCACCCTTTCAGACGGGGATTTTCCACCTCTGGGCCCACACTGAAAAGCTGGACGTCTGTCTCTGCCAGTGTGTTTGTTTTTAATCGACGTACATAATGACGTCCGTCAGCTAATGCGAAGCCAGACCTCCAAGTTGCGTTTGTTTAGCGAGGCCGCTGTGGATCCAGCTCTCCGTGGCCAAACCAGACATATTTTGGGATGCTACTTTTATGCAATCCCAAAATGTTGGGAGCTTGCCTGCTGAAGTAAGCAAACACACATCAGGGCTCTGTTGTTGTCTGTGCCAGATTCACTCTAGTTTAGGCAGCATTGAAATACCGACCCAGAACGGCAAGGAGGTCGATTTCCAGCCGCTATTTTTTGAAACATTTCTTAAGCTAGTTAGCATTCTGCAAATTCAGCCACAGAGAGAGAAACAGTAGTGCTGTCAGAACAAAGGTTGCAATAACTGCACTTGATTTCTTGCATGATCAAAGTACAAAGATTTTGAGACATACAGCTGCTCTTTAGTAATGTGACAGACAACCACATGCTCCATGTTTTGATCACAAGATTTCATTAGCCTAATAATGAAGAAAGTCTGTCAGTGTTAATATGACAGATGCCCTATAAAGGTCAGTGCTGATTCCTTCATGGGTGGTCCTCCAGCTTCTGAGAATCATTTTACTGTGAACTCTGGCTCGTCAGATGTTGGCATATCCTAGGCCCTGCATGCATTAAATGTTACAGTGAAATTATTGTGGCATAACAAAGTACTGTGGCTCTGTTTGAATTTAACAAAATCCACTCTACAGCAACTCTAAAGCTCACTACTTAACGTGTTATATCTCATTTGTTTCATCCATGAAAAAACAAAGTGAAACTGTTAACTCGCCATATTACAGAGGGTTAAATGCTGGACGATTTCTTCGCAGGGAGTCTCCGCTTGTTCCCTGCAACAGCCAATCTAAACTCTCAGCAAGAAATGATGTACACTTATTTCCTAAAATGTCAAGCTACTGCTATATATTTGGGTCTGGCTGTCCCTCATATGTCTCCTTTCCTAGTGTCATTTGTAATCCTCAAGTACGTAATAAGTATAATACTTTCGGACATAAATATAAATATTTCAGACTATATGTTTTAAAGCTGATTGGTCTGCAAAGTCATCATTTTTTTCCTCCCTCCTCTTTCCATCCCTCCCACTCTGACTTCCTATCTTCTTCTGTCTCGGGGTTGAATATATGTGCTGAAAAGGTGTTCTGTGTAATGTATGTGAGACTTAAAGTGTCAAGTGTTGACCCGTGTGTCAGTATATGCTTGTGTGAGTCTGTTTTATGTCAAAGCGGCACCGAAACCCCCCGCAGCAAAGAGACACATCCATCGCAGATCAAATAGCATTTCTTAACTCCGTAAGCCACAGTTGGCCCATTGTCGGAAGGGTTCTGCATCTGTTTGATATCGTAAAGATTTAGAGCACAGCTGGAATGAAAATACTGCCGTCTGGGGATCGAGGAGAGAGATCTTCTCAGCTGCGACAAGGGGTTAACTTCTGTTGGGTAGAAAGTTATTAGTCGCTGTCTTCAGGGTTGTAATGATAAAGAAGGGTAGATAAAGCTACTCTATCAGCCTATCCTTTCGCCCCTCTGCTTTTTTGTCATGCTTACATTTACATGTATAGATGTATTGCACATTCTCTTTTTCACAATGATCAGGGATATTTCAGAATGAAGAAAAAGTTGATGTTTTATAACCAATAGATGAGGTAACTAGATAGAGGCAACTGTGAAGTTAGCTCTTTACAACCTCTTTCCCTATTAAGGAGAATGGGACACAACTAATGCATGAATGTTGCTCGGATCACCAAAAAGTAACAGCTCTATAGGAACAGAGCTATTGATATGACTGTTGATGCAGCCCTTTCGGACGCATGTCCCTCCACTTATCTCTGATTCATTTGTCTGGTTGAATTGCCCTCTGAATGGGGCATTCTGGGATGCAGTCAATTTGAGGCTGGCTCCTACATTTTTCCCTTCGAAAACTTTTTCAATGAAATTTCTAAGGTAGCAGGAAGACAAGTTTATGAGTCTATTTAGCAGTTCCAAGGACAAAAGACATGCATTGCTTTTAGACATTGATGTCGGCAGTTCGAGTCTCTGGTCTTTAGCTGCTAGCTGTCTCCTCTGCTGCATCACCCGGATCCGCCTCAGCTCCACCGACGATCCACCTCTTTGCCCATTTTCGTATTAGCTGTAAGTTAAGCTGCGTCGTCACTGCCAAGATGGCGACGGTTGGGTCCCATCTACTTTGAGCTCAACAACGGATCTTCAGAAACCTATGGGTGACGTCACAGAGACTATGTCAATACTTAATAAAGTCTATGATTCTTGCAGACAAGGATAATGCATCACGTTTAGCAACTCATTCACTGATTCTTACCAGAAATAACAAAGTACGGGTTTGATAACGCCCTTAATTCCCGTGTTGTTTGAGTGATTTGATGATCACTCTGTGTTCACAGGATACAAAGGTCTCAGTGGTCACAAACCAAACAGTCCTCGAATTTGCGAAGGAAACTGAGGGGTAACACAGTTTGAAGCCACTAACAGGTGTATAGTTTGCGTAAATCCTCATGGGTGATACATTTGAGAGGAGGTCAGTGTTTTGTATGCTTTTACCCTCCACTGCAGCTCTGGCTGCATGTTTGACATGTGTGTTTCCATGTGCTTGTACAGGATATTCAATCAAGACTTAAAGACTTTCGAGGTGGTTTGTAATGTCTTAACTCTGTTAGCTCAGTTTCATTATCTAATCACAGCCGTGCAGTTACGGACTGCAGGATCTCTGATGTCCCTCCGGCACTTCAGCCACGGCAGCAGGTGTTTGTTTTAAAGACTGGTGTAAAAGTGTCTCTGGCAGCTTCTGTGTCTATCACTCCTCTCGTATGGACATGCATCTGCATCTGTTGTGGCTCAAGCTGTTTTAAGACCATGGCTAAGTTGACAGGGGCAGAAGAAGGAGACAGGACACAGTGTGGATGTAGCAGGAAATATAGACATGAGGACAAACGGATAACCAGCTGTACCCGAAATGTCTCAAATGCTAAAGCTTTGGGCCACGTTGGACACATGCATTTCCAAAACTGGAGATATATCATCATCTATGGACCCAATGAGTGTACGGCTGGCAATATAATCGTAACAAGCAGTGTGTTTTTGTAAGAAACCAATTTAGAACATTATATGTATTCAGTGCTCCTGTGTGCCAAGAAACCCAAGCTGTAAGGGGAGAAAGGAAATGTTTATGGAGGTTCTTATTCTCTCTTCTCTCATCTGTTCTCTCCTCTCTCGATCACAAACAGCTGCTCAGTGTAGCCTGTGATAGCACCCGCCTACTAAAGTCTATTTTCGGAGTTGGTTCTATTAATAGCCTCTAGCAGAGTAATGTCAAAAGTCTGCTCAGAAGGGACAAGTTCGGTCCAGTGTAGGGCTGGCTATCAAACCTTTTTATTTAGGAGAAGTTCTTGAATAGCTGCTTATCTTTTGACAGCATTGGCTTCTTTGGCAAATTCAAAAATTATAATTTGTGTTGGCATTATCAACAAAAATCTCAAACAATACCTGGCTGAAGTCCAGTGTTGAAATAGTAGACTAAACAGAAGGTGAAGGGTAATATGCATGCGTGTGTGTGCACTTGTGGCGATAAGACCGATGACAGACTCAGGCTGACCTAGACCTTACCGTCTTTATCTCTGTCCAGGCCTGACTGCTAATATGGCCCAGCACCTTGTCAACACACAGAGAGAAAAGAAACATGCCTCCCTTTCTTATACACATGCGAACACGCCAACTCCCACACACTACATAGGGTTTCTCTGTGGAAGAGTTAAGGTATAACTCAGCCCGCATGCTACTGTGATTCACCCTCACTTAGGGCTCGTCTAATTACCTGACAATGACAAGACTCAGAAGCACTTATGATGGACAAACACTGTATGAGGCAGGTGGTAGTGTTTTACCAAAATGGTAAAGAGTGTGCATCAAATCATAGAGCATGTAATGACACACACATGCTAAAACTATCCCTGCTGTGTTATTTTGTTGTCCTCCGTCATTTCTCACAATGCCTTCTAATCTAATCTAGTCATTTCTGGTGTTTACTGAAAAGCCAATGGGTCATGGAGGGGCTCTTACACGTGTCACTCTGACATCATACTCTTATTGCCTCAACTCAACAAGTGTGCATATTGTACATTCAATATAGTGAGATTCCCTATTTAAAACGTTTTAAATAAACTTCAGGGACATTCCAAATACACCAGGGATGCATGTTGCAACGCCTCAACCGTGGTATTGCCTCTCAATTAACTTCTTTAATGGAGTTAGTTTTATCAAAGAGGCCCATTCATGAAGTTAGGTGCAGACCTCGGTGAACTCTCCGTTATTGGATGGAGTGAAGTGGATCTTGCTCCACAGGCATCTCTGATAACATTTTGGAGCTTTTTTGTTTATCCATTTTTGACTTCTTGTTTAATGTTGTTTTTTGAAGTTTGTTTGTAAAATGTAGGTACATTCAGTATTAAACGTTGGAACACATAATGTAATAAAAACTAGACTGATCCCAAAGCGTTTCGCCATACTCGCAGCCTTCTTTATTTAGTGATGCTTGGTGCCATGTTGTGACTTAAAAACAGGACATTGGTCAGGTGGTAACATCATGAATTGTTAAGTTTTGATGGATGTAAGTAAACCTTGAGTTTATCACAGTATTAATTTCTGCTTCAGTTCAGTTTTTAAGGCGCGTATATCTTGAGAGGGGGCTACTTTTAGCTAGTCATAGGTTATCTTTCACCAAAACGCCAGACATTCCTCAGGTCCCAGTAGATTTTAAGTGTTGATTTTATAAACTGCCGTGTGCGACCAGCTGTTGCTGTCTGCTAAAGATAGCACCATTGTTTAGATCAGCCGTGACATATGTTGGAACATGCTTGTTGAATGTTGCTGACTTTATTTCTGCCGCGATTGTGTGTAGACAGATTCTGCCACTAGCTGTTCCTCTCCCTCTGTTCCATGTCAGCAACAACAAATGACAATGTCTGTCATTTCACAACCTCAGCAGCTCTCTCTCACCCAATCAAAAACCCAGCATCCCATTACCTCACAACTCTGATATGAAGGAGTGACTTAGGCGAGCGAGTGAATTTGATGATTCAGCGTTGGTCACATCCTTGTTGACCCAATGGAACATCAGATAATGAAGAGGCAGTGCTGACTTCGACAGTGCTCCCAACTCTCCCACGTCCAGCCGATATAGACCTGGAAATATAAACATTAGCACCATCTGAGGGTGGCAGAGATCAAGTCTAGCCAACACAGAAATACCCTGATTTCTTTTAAAAGTAGCAGATTGGTGAAGAAATTATTGTATGTCTCAGATGAGCCCAGATAACAGTTGAGCAGTTGTCAGAAAATTGTGCTGGGCTCAAGAGAAGCTCCAGTTATTGATTATGACAAGCATTCAGGCTGTGAACAGTAGAATCGGACAAGCTGACCATGGTAGGTGCAGGCGAACAAAATTGCCATGATTAGGTTGGATTCACTGATGATGAAAATCTAGGAGACAATGGATGTGTATTTGTGTAAAGTGATTATCACACTCAAACCCTCCTCTTTGTGCATGTTTCAAACCGGGCTGGAGGTTGCGGATATTATCAGAAGTGAAGACATCAGTCGGATTCTTGTCTGCGTGGGGTCTGAGGGGGGAGCTCCACAAGTGAGGGATTTTCTCACTGATTGTTATGACCCCACACTGTCAACAGAGCATCTATTCCTGTCTCTGCATCCACGGTAAAGACGCCAACTGTGTGCGCGTGTGCGGTGTGTGAGGAGTGTTTTTAAATAGTCAAAACAGCTGGGATTTTGTAGTCTCACTGCCGATTGTGGTGAAGTGAGAGTGATTACGTTCACTGCCCGGGCTGTGGCATCTGTACGTGTGTTTGTGTGTATGTGTGTTGCATTTGTGGGTGTCTCACAGCAGAGTGATGTGTGTTATCCATTAACGTAAATGGGGGAAAAAATCTGAATGTAGGGCAGGGGGCTCAGGGAGGCAGGATGGGGGGGTTGAGCTCTCTCTCCAAACTGGAATGTACTCCCGACCTTCACTAACCCGACTCTGGATGCTGTTAGACTATGTCACCATCCAGCTATGTCTTGCTTTAGTAGAATATACCTGTATTATATTAAAGAACACTGCATGAGCACAAGCCTCTTTAGCAGACGGAGCTTGTCACAAGAAGCTCCTGCCAACTAAGGGCTTTTCTAGCCGGCATTAAATCCACGCTGACTTGATTTCTTGAGACCGCTGATTTGATTACGCATTCATGCATCTGAGCCAAAAAACATAAGCTGAACTTTTCCTGGATCTCCAGACTTTGAGACTTGGTTCTCATAACTTTCTATAAAGGTTCTCCAGTTTTCCACGAGTGGCCTTAGATGGGCTCCAGAAGTGCTTATGGGGTGGATTAGGCGTCTTAGACAGTTTGCTTACTGGTAACATTCCCAACTTATATTCATTGTTTGTCTATAGATTTTAAAAGACAACTTCGTCATTTTATAAATGTGACCGCTTGAAATTTATGAGACAAGTATGTTAAAATATCATCCAATATAAAACGTATGGCATGTTTTGGGAAAATTGTCGACTGTCATGTAAATTAGATTAGTTTATAGCTAATGGGTAAAACTCTCAAAACCACTGGTATGCTCCTTTATGCCTCCTTTTAAGGTTACCACAGTCCCTGTGTATGTTGTAACTCTCTAGCAGACACACACACACATAGACTCGCAACAAAAGCTAATAAAGTAGTAGAGAAGGTTAGATGCCCACACTAACATCAAAATGGAGCAGAACCAGAAAAAAACCCACAGCCCAGACCACCAGTCCCTTGATAGAGTTCACATTACAAAGTCTACTTTGTGTAGACGAGACGAGAATGAGTGTGTTAATCATGTGCTATGGCACGCATGCAATTAGACATACAGCCATTCATTTTCGCAGTGTGAGGTCGGGGTAGTGCATTCATTTGTGGGAAGATAAACATGACGGTAACGCCTCAGGTTGGCTCAGGTCAGGGTGGTTTGTATATCTCTGTGCCACTCACACGTTCACGTTCATGTACTGTGCCATCCACATCTAAGCAATACACAATTGTATCTACATATACAATATACAATCCATCTCTTGCTTGTAAGGCTGTCAAACAAATCCAATCAGCTACTGTCAGCCGGATACTGTTAGAGTGTTACGCTGAGTGTTCAAGAAAAAGAGAGAAGAAGAATGCAATCTCAACACCTACAGCTTCTGCCCTATTCACCTTGCATGTTGCTCTGCAGGAAAGCCGTTAGCTCGGTAAAAAGTGGTTGTGTGCGTGTGTGTGTGGGTCGATGGGCTTGTGAATGTGAGCTTGCAGATATCTGCATGCCTGTCTGTCTGGTGTCTGAGTGGGAGACAGGAGAAAGAGCTAGAATAGAATACATTTTATGAGTCTAAGTGTGTCTATAAACAGTGATTTGAATTCTCGAGGCATTGCCTTTGTGTGTGTGTGTGTGTGTGTGTGTGTGTTTGTGTATCAAGTGCATGTTGGGTCTCTGACAGCGCTTTAATGTTGCAGATTAAGTAGACTCTGGTTGTGTGCTGATTGAAACCAGACGTTTTTGCTCAGACACATGCCCACATATGCCAGCACATTGTTTCAATGCCCTTTAAAAAAAAAAAAAAAATGCTATATATCCCTTTAGGAGAAAGGTATTACCCACAGTGTGATATATTTTTCATCTGATTTGGAACAAAACTCTCTATATCTCTATGTATGCCATCTCCTGTCATAAGTGTGTGTTGTTCACCCTATTTTACAGTTCCTCACACACTCTCCTTTTCTCTCCTTTGTCTTTTATGAATGTGCAGTACATCTCGATCAGTTGCACGTAATTCTTGATTCACCCAAGATAGAGAATGATTTAGATGAGTGCCACCATATTGAGACTTAAGCTCACAGAAAAGTCGTAGTGGCTGTCTTTATTCGGGCCAAAATCTCAGAGAGCTAAAGCAGACCAAGCATTAAAGAATGCCCTAAAACATTGACCCAGGTCTGATCTCATCTCGGATTTAGCATTGTTTAATATTGAACCCCTCTGGCGCACAGGACTTTGTCCCAACTGGGTTCTGCATCGGTCAGCACATGGCCCACAAACATATGCACATACAGACATGCACACACACACACACACGCGCTCTGGCGTGCAGAGCCCAGTGAAAACAAAGCTGGGCTCTGCCAGTGTAAACACCGCCCATTGTTACGGGCACTCTTTCCCGCCTCGTATCTTCGCTCCCCGTGGCGGTCCAGGGCCAAGAGGTACAGCGCTGGCACCGGTCCCGTTTAGTTGAGTTATATTGAGACTCATTTGCCATGCGTTTATGTGACCATGTCATTATAATGCAGGCTATAGAGTGTGATTTATGTCCTTGGTTTCTCTCCCTTGCACTCCTCTTTCTCTCTTTTACTCTTTCAGATTTTACTGCTTGGCTCCTTAAGTGTGGTTTGCGGCCGTTTGCTTCGAGGGGTTTTAGCTTTTTAACAATTATTTTTAGACAAGCAGCAGTCAATTCACTATAATGCACCAGCTTCTGCCAGCAAAGTAAGACCATAGACAACATGGGAAATGACTGTTTAGAAGGATAGATATGTAAAATGTTAAATAAGTGTGTTGGACTGTGTGTATACAATGCATGCACGTGTATGTGCATGTATCAGTTGGCCTTTAAGTATTTGAGCTTGTGTATCTCAATTATATGTCCCTTAATTGTGTTAAAATGTGAAAGAGTGTGCGGCGCATCATGGCGTTTCTCAGCTGTGACCCTGGGCCACATGTGCAGCCAATTAGGGCCAATCAGAAGGCTGTAATCAGGGCGTGGTGTGGGGATGGTGGCAGCGTGGCAGTGGGGGGAGTTTTAAGACCCATGATTAGTGTGTCAGACTGATGAGGAAGGACAGGGGAAGCTGCCGGGCCCAATCCCATTTCTTCATTCCTCTGCGTTCTTCACTTCCACATATGGAGCAGCTTTGTTTATTTAGTTTCTGCCAACCAGATCTGAATAAAATGAGGTTTCAAATTCTTGTGTTTTTAACCTATTTAGGCAACAGATTGGTGTGGTTTGCCACATGAGATGATGCAATTACAGAAAGGTATTTAAATGTAAGAGTATAGCTTTCTACAGCTGGCAACTCACCTAACACTATATGAATTCTCCTGATGCAGTATGGTGAGCCCATCTAAGCAGATTAAAACATACTCCGGCATCAATCTCCTGCTATTTCGCTGATAGGAGCTAGGAAAGCAAAGGCTGGAACCAGATTCACCAGCTATTTGAAGTCTTCCTCCTCTCACATGTTCATTGCTCCACAAAGCTTTCTGTGTATTGTACGATATGGTTGATGTACGGAAAATGAATTTGAGAGTACAGTACTACTTTTGTGTCTTTGTAAGGCAATTACTGCTATCATTGGCTGCACCACAGTGAAAGAAAAATGTTCGCAACTTTATGAAGTCAGTGGTTTAAGGAATACATTACTCAACGCAGTTAGATCATGCAGTGTTGGCACTATATATAGACACAGCTGTAATTCTTACGTGTGTGAGGGGAGGACTCCCATTTACGCAGCAATATGGCAATCAAATGGGGAGTTACAACTTTTATAACACTGCTGTGCACTTGCCATACACTTAAATTGCAGTATTAACATTTGCACAAACCACAACTGCCTCAAGATCATCTCTTTGGTACCAAAAGGCCACAGAAAACAAATTATGCAAGATGCAATAGAGCCAAGGCCATGTAGGAAGATAACTTCTTCCTAGCTTAGGTACAGGTGTACCACACAGCAACATCTATCTAGTCCCCATTTTTAAACTGCTCAGTGATGGCTGTTGTCATATCTGTGCATTTTACTCCTCACCAATCTAAAACACAAACACTGTATGTCATGATCTGCAGGATAAATGTCAGTAATCTTCCTATTAAAGTCTTTTCATCATAGCTTGTATTTGAAAAACAATCTTGCAATGTATCCAGGCCACAAGTAGTTTCCAGTGGAGGGAGCTTTGTGAGGCTGCTCCGCTTCTTCCTGCACTTTCATTGACTCTTGGTCCAGCATAGCTTTCGGGAAATCAGAGTGCAAGGTCAGAAGGAGTGTGTGAATCACGTCCATCAGGCTGTCTCATTCATAGCTCCTTACGCCTCCATTCACAACATACAGCCAATGAAATATAGACGATACAGCTATGTGCACACGAGGGAGAAGGCCTCCCCAAGAGGCAAAAAAATGATTGCAAGTTTTTTAATATTTACAGACTCAACTGCTTGTACTGATACATCTAAGATAAACAAATATAAGCAGATCATTTTTGTATAGCTCTATGCAGAACTGCAATAGAAACGACTGCTATATATGTCCTTTACAAATCGCCTAATTATCCTCGTTGTGTGTTTCTTTGATTCCCTTGTCCCCAAACTCCCCTCCTTTGCTCCACCTATCCTTCTCTTTGAAGTCCCAAAGAAGTTGCTGCAGGATCACGGACCCAGACCGCCGGTGTACTCCCCTCCACCCAGCGCCCATGACCCCAACATAGTGGGAGACAGCCCTCCGGAGGGGAGCTCAGTCAAAAGCTCTGACGCTGTTCCAGGTGAGCAAAGTGAGGAACACATAAGCTTTTTCACTCTCGCACACACTCAGGGCCTCCCATGGAGAGCAGTTAACACTAAACAGTCCCAAGGCCTCCCAGGCATCAAAAGAAACAGTATTTCAGGTCTCAAGTCAGGGCATATATGTATGTATATTTAAAGTCACACGGGTTCAAATGTTTCCATATGTATCCAACCAGAGCCATCAGTTTGGACCATTTATGATCATTGGTCTTAAAAATATACTGCTTTCCAAGAGCCAATGATGTGACCACTATATAACTCAGTCTGCTGTGCTATCTAACTCCCATAAAGAGAAAGAGGGAGAAGACAATGAAATGAAAGAGAGGAAAAAAAAGAGACACTAGCAAGGAAGGAAACTTGAACAAAGCTTTATTCATGAGGGATGGTGGCCTGCGTCCAGCACGCTAATTACTCTGCTCAGCGACCGGCACTGTACTGATTAGGAGGATAGACGGATGAATGAGGAGCTAAGAGAGGTGCGGACACGACATGTGTGCTGTGACGCATGAATGGCTTCCCTTCCTTGCACCGGCTTCAAAAACTGCACTGAAAGCTCATCTAGAAAAACCTGTTTCCATCCCTGATGCACCGACCAAGAAACATTAAACTGTAAATATATTATATTAAACTGTAAATATAGGTATCCTGATCGTCTCATTTCTCTTTGTTTATTTTCAACTGGACAGATTCGATCTTTCTGCTTGACCGACATGTTGTCAGTGTACAAAACAGCTGGATCACCATTTTCACAACATACTTCTTAAGGGAATAGGTCGACATTTTGGCAAATACACTTTCTTTCCCAGAAGTCATAAAACTTAAATTCTTGATTTTTCCCCTTCTCTTTTTACTTAACTCTCATGTGTTTCTCCATTATATGTATTTAGGTTGCTGGTTGTTTTTATGAGAACAATTTAATATTGCTTTGTGAGGCTTTACATTGGGTGAATTATTCAAGCCAGGTTTGTCATGGTAGCATCATCATATCAAATGGAAATGTTCTATCTGCCTGTATTTTCAGCCTGACTTGTTGGTGTCTTTGGAAACTTTAGGATCTTGTCTAGAATTTAAAATAACTTGTGAATTCGAACAGGACAGGACCATGTTGTAGAAATGAACCCACCCGTTAGAAGGGTAAAATAGGTTGAAGTTGTAAACCACAGGTTTTATTGTCTCCGTATTTGGTCTGCTTGTTGCCATGTGTTGTTTCTACACTGCAATTCCCAGAGATCATTTGGCCACGATGGTGTTTTCTTTTTACTGTAATTTTCTTTCAGTGAAGTCCTGTATTTGTTTTTGTCCCTTCTGCGATGATGCCAGTTGCAACTGGTCCTAACTACCCGGTTCCCCCTTCTGTCTGTTCTTAACACACATCTGTTGCTGATGCCGAAAACAATAAATACTGTAAATCACTCTCTGATTGAGACACATCAAGTTTGGTTCAAGGATTTATAATTGTTAAAATGTCATTGAATTGTTATTGTTAAATAAATGTATTATGAATAATGATTTCACCTGAAGACATCATGATAAAAGTATTTCATCATTATATATTCCGTTTTTTCTAGCACTGCTAGTGTTTTCGATTGAGAATTTTCCTATTTTTACGTGTGTTATTTGTGGTCTGTTGGTTGAATGTTAGCCGATGTGTGCGCCACAGCAGTGGGTCCAGGTGAAAACACCTTCTCAGTGAGCAATTCTCGTCTAAACTGCATTTATCAGATAAAGAGAGCCTGACACACCAAAGACACTCTGCAATTAGAGGTCATTGGTGTGTGTGACAGTTCACCGAAGCAAGCTCACCTACAGTAACAACAAAATAAAGCATGTGAATATGACTATGCACACAGAGTTACGGATTAGGTCGTTGAAGGCTTCTGTTCATTTTAAACACTTCTTCAGGTTAACTGGATGCAACTATCCCAAGAAAAATCTGTTTAAATCTAAGTGATCAAACCTCTCTGCTGATCTCAATTCCTCGACTTTTGCATACACCACAGAAGCCAGCGTGTAAACACAGAGAGAAGTCCTACTGTGATGAACATCCAGAGGAGGAAACAGTTGTTCTCATCTATAAATAGATTGTTTTCTGAGATTTTGGGGAAGCTTTTGAAATGTGCCAAAGTGCAAACTTTTCCCATGTGGTTGTATTGTTCCCTTAGACATGAGTCAGAATGAGTTTGACAGAAGCGGATATTGTGTTATCTTCTGAATCACACAACTCTCTGTGAACACATGTGTGTGTTTATGCGTCATTCATCTTTTTTACAGAAGCGTATCTCCTAAAATGGAAAACCGCTGTGAGACTGCAGATGACTCAGTGATCTGAATGCTGTAGTCACAATACCTCAGAGACAATACACTCCGACTTTACTGTAACTGAGCCCACCAGTGGCGCGATAATCTGACTGTGCACACTCCATACTTCTTGATCTCAGAGCGTAGTCATGTACAAAGGAAACTTTTCAAAAACATCTGTGTCTAAATAAAGAATTCAAATGCAAAATGAATTACCCTCTTAGAATGCAGTCTGCTTTGTGTTGTTAAACTGAACTTTTCTGCTTTTGCAGATAGGAAGAAGATTCGGGAGACTAACCCCAACGAGGAGAAGTTTTCAGAAGCAGAAGCTGGAGGAGGAGGTGGAGGAGAAAGTCCACTGCGACCCCCGGGCATGAATCCTATCATCAACTCCACCTCTAGCGCCAACATGGCGCTCATCAGCAACGCACTGGCGGCCTACAATTACATCTCAGGTAGGGGGAAGATTCCTATCATCGAGTGTGATCACATGAGTAGCCTAAATATGCTGGAAAGAATAACCGGACGTCTTTCCACTTCCAATGGAAAAGATGAAATTACACCACAGGGATCATTATTAGTCGAGATTAGAGCCGGATCTTAAGATTCAAGTATTTGAGTGTGTAGTTGTATGTGTGGTACATGTGTGTGGCACGCCATCCTTTGTGTAAAAAAAAAAACCCTGTTTCCTTTTTCTTGTTACTGAAAGGTATGTAAATGTAGTAAATGTTCTTGTTTTATGACCTCAAATAAACAGTCTATACGTAGTGAAATGCAGAAATCATGCCGTCAAATAACCTTAACTTCCATGACACATTAACTGTAATGTGAAATGGAAGTTGATCCTGTGCAAGATCAGCTTACTCAGCTTTAAACTTGTTAAAAATGCTGGATGCTGCCAGTGAATTGAATGTCAGCGAGGACTGTAACACATGATAGTTTTAGGTTGAAGACAAACAACACTACTCCAATCTGGAAGAGCTGTAAGCATCTATGAGCATGAATGGAAGCAAAGAGCAGTTACAGTAATCAAGCCTGAAAATGCCATTAGTTTTAACCAGAAGCTGTGAAGATTCATTCCTTAACAAAGATCTGAGTACTGTAACCTAAGTCCACCTAGAGCTTGAGGGGGCGGGACACATTAACCAACATTAACAGCATGTGAAAATACATTTCTGAAGATGAGTGAGGAGAAGTGCAGTACATAGCAAGGTTAGCAGGATTTGTGTGACACCCAACCAAATCTGCAGCCAGTGTTCATTACAGTGAGGGAGACATCATATGTCATAACAGAGCAGGCTGAACAGGTCAGTCACAAAGATCCTATTGAATGTTTGACATATTTTCTGAAAGAAATCAACTAGCTTCTTGTCTTTCTCCCCTCCCCCAACAGACCACCCAGAGAGGGCTGCGCTCTTCTTCGTCTGTGGCGTGTGTTTGGGCCTCTTCCTCACACTCTTCGCCCTGGTGGTCCAGATCTCCTGCCGCACCGACTGCCAGTCCCGACAGCGGCCCCCTGCCAAGAAACGAGCGCGCCCCGCCGACTCTTCCTCCGATTCCAGCGACTCAGACTCGGACTGGGACACCACCTCGGATCTGTCGGCGCGGCGGCACCGCCGATTCGAACGCACGCTTAACATGAACGTATTCACGTCGGCGGAAGAGCTGGAGAGAGCGCAGAGGCTCGAGGAGCGGGAGCGAATCATCCGAGAGATATGGATGAACGGGCAACCAGACATCCCCGGGACACGGAGCCTCAATCGGTATTACTGAGGACTGCTGAGGGGAGTTTTGTAGAAAGAGACATGGCCCTCGTGAAGCTTTATAAGCAAGCATGCAAGCTGTGGACTCACGCTGGTGAGAACAGTTGAGGGTATTGCAGACTTGGGAAGAAAGTTATTTTCCCTCTGCTGGTTTGCATATTCCTCTGGGTATCATAAGCTGTGTACCCCATTCAGTAAGAGAATAAGCTCCCACTCTGCATGGTAAGCTCACCCCTTTCTGCCGGAAGCCAGAGGTGAAGGGCTACACTGCCTTGCCCCTGACCTCAGCAGGCCCTTTTGAAGTGGGGATTTATGGGTTAGCTGCCTTAAGACACACACACAGGCCTGTAGAAACTACACAATGACTGAAGGGCCGAGGCCTCAGACGGGTCTGTTTCATACAGAACGTCAGTCACCTGCAAAAGACTGTGACACTTGGAGCTTTATGCTCAGCACCCTCCAGTATTTAAGTGGGGACTTTACAGAGGGGCAGCAGAAAGAAGGGTACTATGGGATAACATAAGACAATCTTTCCACAGTGAATAACCGCCACTGCCTTTTGAACTTTATAAAACCAAAATATATTTTTGGGGAATTCATCTCAACCCATATGAAATCTATTTTATAATATTTAATAGTTTATTGATGTTGTGTATTTTTGTTCTCAAGTATGGTTTATCATGAGATTTTTTATACTTGGCGAAGGTTGTCTGGCACCTCAGGGATGCAATCCTAGTGTTTGTGTGTTTGGTTGATGTATTTGCTTCCTAAGAAGGGGATCAGCCCATTTAAACAGCTAATGTCAGCATTTAAAGAAAAGAATTAGAAATATCATATATATTGAGCCTCAAAGAGGTTTAGTGATTTAACCTTATTTTTGATACAGTATGTTTAATTGACAGTGCAGTGCCTTTTCTAGCTATTAAGTCAGATTCTATAAACCAACAACTTGTCAAATGATTTATTAATTGGATATCCCAAATATATTTTACTGTTGCTTTGCTGAAGTAGAGCATGTTTCAAATCGGTCACTGACACGCTATGCACTTGCTGCTCTCCCCAGATGTAAATGTACGTAACCAGAATATGCCAATTTTGTACCAGTGAATTTGCTAGAAATAACTTTCTGGTCCTTGCAAAATGTCAGGTCTTGTGTCAACTGTGCCCTTATTTCTAAGATACCAGTGCTACATCGGATGCTCGGGGTGATCGCTGCTCGTGGCCATCTGGAGAAGGAACCAGCACTGAAAAAAGGTTCACAGTGGACATGCAACCTGCGTCTCTAAAATCATGTTGCCAGTTTATTAAAATAAGCTATTGTAAATCCAGCTCTGTTTGTGCTGCCTTGGATTCAAGCATGGAAATAATTATAGTTTTCATAAAAGCTTGGTGTTTTCCTGACTGAGAGTTTAATTGAGAGTATACAGGACATATTAGGGTCATCCACATAAAGACAGCCACTCTATATCATTTTTTTTTTATTAAAAACAGTTATTGTGCTTCAATTTGAATGGGGTTCAAATGTGCTGATAGCTGGTAAAGTGAGACCAAAACATGACCCCTGTGCTTGGAAATAAACTGTGTTCAAAATAACACGCCCACTGTTTTGTTTAATCTTGCACATTTTCTTCTGAAACTATGTTTTGATTTTTAAATGTCACCTTAAATGTGCACAATGCTATATACCATTAAAGTCCAGCACCATACTCGCTCTGTACTGTGGATCTCGGAAAGAATTATTTGCTCATAATAACTTTACAAATATAGAGTTGACACTGTACAATAAGGTCACCATGAACTCTCAAGACGTGAGCTGATGATGGATCACGTGTGGGTCAGTGAGATGTAGTGGTGTGGATCGCCCCCTGGTGGTAAAGTTGGAGCTCTTCAGTTTGTGTGAATTAAGTTTGAAGTCACCCATTTTTTGACGAGTTATTTATAGCTATTGCCAATGATTTTATGATAAATAAATAAAACGTATCTATTTGAAATTGTTGCTGTTGTGCCGTTTCCGCGGACACGACACAAACAAGACCTAACTAGTAGATTCACACATTCATACTGGTTCACATCCTGTGGAGGTGAGCAAAGTGACACAATGTCTTGGAACAGCAGGAGCCACGGACTACCGTTCATACCAGGATTTACCTTTCCGGATGTAACGGTAAGACTGTTACATTAGCTAGTAACGATAAAGGTTAAACACAAACTAGGTTATAGGTTCGTTAGGATGTCTTAATTCAAAATGTCGTTAAATTGCCTAGCTTGGTTTAAGGCTCTTTCGTTTCACTAACGGTTTTAAGCCTTTATTTGACAATATGTGACAATGCATTAAGGTCCCAGAGAGTAGGACTGTTTTTCATTTAGTACAAAAATGCAGAATCGTAATATTATGGCTACTTGTTTAACTTAAACTAAGCTAATATAGGCTAACATCTGTTGGCACTTGTTGCCATGGCAAAAACAACAAAACACTTTCAGGCAGCTTGGCTGAAGGAATGCAGATAAATGTAGATATGGAGAAGATGCATTGTACTGTTTAGAATGACGAGAACCGATACAACCTATTAGAATTTAGTTTAACGTCAATCATCATGTGAAATATAGTTTTGCTGACGTCAATGTTCAGTGAAATGTGTGCTCAGGACATCGACATGTGTGATGTTCTAGTCGATCTCTGATAATGTTACATTGTAAACAACGGATCCTGTTTACATTGAGAGGAGAAAGTTCTGTTACATTATGAGGCGTTCAGGCTCTGTTCAGGCCAAAGTGAATTATAACGTTATCATGATGTGTTCACGTGTGATCTCGTAAAATGTAGTTTCCATTGACAATCCAGTTGTTTGAAGGAGATGTTTTCACATTACTATTAAATAGATATTAAAAGGGGAATTATGACCTGTTTACAAAACCTCTAAGCAGCTTATAATACATCATTCAAACTACTAATGACAAGGTTTGTTTTAATCGATAAAAAACACAATCTTTTATTTCCTTATCATTTGAAATGTGTGTTTTTATGAGGGAACAAAAACACTATAAGTAAAGTAAAAGGATAACATTTAGAATTTTTGATGGTTTACAAATTATCTTTTGGATGGTGGCAAAAAAATTGAGTCTGGAGACCAGCTGCTATAATAAAACAACAATATCATCAATGATGGCAATTAGTATCTCTCTCTCTCTCTCTCTCTCATATATATATATATATATATATATATATATGTGTATACATATGTATTTATTCATGGAATTTCACAATATTTACATAGCACCTGCTTTATAATAAAAAAATACAAAAAAATCTCACTTTTTTGGGACCTTTAATGTCTTTGTCTGCAGAAGTCAACCTTCCATCGTCCCCAGACACTGAAGTACAACAAAGGCTATGCTCTGGCCCCTCGCCCCACTGTGGGTATTGGACAGGATCCTCTTTTATCTGAACAGTTGATCCAGCAGGAGATCAGTAATTTGTCTATTGAGACGCCAGACATTACTTATGGCTCCTCTGACCAGAGCATAGTCAAAGTCTTCATCCCAGCTCACGTGGCCCTTGATAAAAAGGTACAATAATATTTTTATTTATTCATTTAATTTGGATTGTTGTTGCTGTCCAATAAACTATCCAATTAATTGCTTGTTTGTTTGGTTTGTACCACCCTCTTGTCTTGTAGGTGCTGCGCTACAATGCATACTTTCAGGAAAATATCCAGTATTCCCCTGAAGAGGAGTGCTGGGTGCATCCCGTGGTCATTTACTACTACCTCGAGGATGACAGCATGTCCATCTTTGAGCCCATAGTGGAGAATTCTGGATTATCGCAGGGGAAACGGCTCAAACGCCAGCGGCTGCCCAAGAATGAACGTGGAGAGCATTACCAATGGACAGACCTCAATATTGGCATGGACTTGGAGGTGTACGGGGTCAAGTACCACATCACACAGTGCGACACTTTTACAAAGGTACAACATTCACTTATAGGAAAGCTCTTGAAGTGTGTTATGCATATTCGTTATCTTCTATATACAGTATATATATACTGTGTCTCATTGTAGGAATTCATGGAAAGTGAGGGCATTGTTCTAAACGAGCCTGAGCCAATCCCTGTGGATCCCTACAGCAAACGTGGCAAAAACCCTCAGCCTTCCTTCACAACAGCCTCCGGATTTGATGACTTGCACAAGTTTCTGACCATGGATTGTATGGTAAAGGAAATTTGTGAAGTTTGCGTTTCTTCTAGTTAAGATCGAGCCAATATCTACAGTAATAGTGAAGCCAATTTTAAGTTAATTTAACGTTACAGTATAAATAATCTACAAGAGCAAAGTAAAACTCAAGATAAGTTTTGTACTAAACCACATTTTTCAAATATAAGTGATCTTTCGAAGTGATCTTGCATCGTTAACCAGGTGTTTGTACCGTGACATTTAGCATTTGACTTACCAATTCTAATTCAGGCTTTTAACCTCTTCTTGGTCAGGTGCTGCGTTTCTCTGCCCTGTGGGAGGATACGGATAATCTGTTTGGGGAGACCAGGCCTGTTACCATCCAGTATTACCTGGTGGATGACACGGTGGAGATCAATGAGGTCTACGGACGCAACTGCGGACGATTACCCTTCCCTGTCCTGATGCGCAGACTGAAGTTGCCCAAGAAAAGGAAACCGCCTGGTAAAATGCAACGTTGTGTTTCTGTCACTTTCAGCTTTGTATATAATTGGATCTGACGCGGTGCTTTGGTTCAGGAGCCTCTTTGTATCCAGTCACGTCATCAGAGTGAATCTTATCTTAAAACCAGCATCACATCAACACTATTTACATCATACTGCTCTGTAATTGAGTTTTAGTTATATATATATATATATTTTTGTCAAATATTGTTTGTAGTGCAGAAAAAAAAACACAATTGTATTTTTTTAAAAGAGACAACGTAAAAAGATTTCTAAACTAATTAACACAAATGAAAATACTCGTATTTCCATCCAGAGATCTTTCCCAGCTGTGTGCTGGAGGTTTCAGCAGCGGAGGTAGACGAGTACTACTCCCCCAAAGACTTCCAGGTGGGACAAAGGATAGAGCTGCTGAGCCGTCGCTTCCTGCTGTATGACTGCGACGGCTTCACTAAAGAGTATTACCAAAAGAATCACCCTGACCTGGAGATGAAACCCTTAGAGGTACCAAAAGAAACTGACCTGCTTCAGGAGAAGAAGAAGGTAAGAACCGGAAATGTATTTTTCATCTCAAACTATATCATCTCTATTGCCTGAGGATATGTGACGTTTTGTCGCTATAGATAATTATGTTTTGTCCTTCATTACCCTCGTCTGTCCTTGTTTATTTATTGTACATTTATTGTACATATTGAGCAGCTACATATTTAACTTCTTTTTGAATATGTGTTTGTTTTACTGTTGTGTACTTTTATGTGTCTGTGGCTGCTATGACGTTTTATTATCTATTCTGTCCACCTCTATATCTCACACAGCCTACAGCCCAGCGCTGTGTTGGACAGTAGGCTGGCTCCCATAAGAATTGGCCTTCGAGTGTAGTATTCTTGAACGGGTGTTGAAAATATTTGATATACTACAATTTGTATTTCTATTGTGAATCTATCTACAGGAGGCTCCTCCCTATAATGGTTTTGGTTCACAAGAAGAATGTGCTAAAGACTTCAGACGCCAGAAGCCGGGTATGCGGAAAGCAAATAACCAGCCGACCAGAGAGGTAAAAATCAGACCAGCCATTTAAAAGAACACGCCCCTCTAGAATCTTCACTTTAAAAAAAAAAATGTGACACATACAACAATTTATGTCCATTCTCTATCAGTTGATTATGTAGCAGAGCCATCTTCATGATGTCATGGAAGGTTGGATTGCCTCAAGAGTTCACTCCACAAGACCAAGTGAAAGCCTTTGCAGAATGTTTAACATAATAAACAAACTATTGCCTGATATCAGACAGAATTGTCATTTTGTCACACTCTTGCTCTTTCCATTCTCAGTCTGACATTGCCTCCACACTCACACGTTTACATTCGACAGTCGATGTGTTGCCATGTCATCATACTTTGTTCTGGTGTTTTAAGAGTGAAGTAAATAGTTCCTAAAATATTCAAATCACGTGTCATTAAAAAAAAATGACCATCAATCGCTAGTATTTGCTTATTCCGACTCAGAACTTCAAGAGAAGCCTACCAGAGGGGCAAGTTGGTAGAACCAGTGGGGAGAACGCAAAACACATCTCCCCCCCTTTGAAGAAATGCATTCACAGCAGACTGCTGTTTGATGTCATCTGTATTTTTGATTGATTTAGAACAGCCCCGATAGCAGCGTCAATGTTGTCTGTAGCGGTGTCCACTGTTTTATTACTCTTCGGTTCCAGTGCACAGCTGACGACAACAGCGTTAGTCCCGCCCATGGCACCAATTGTTCGGACTCCTGTGGCACTGATTGGCTCAATCACTTTTTAATGAGAAAACCGCTCTCAATCGTCACAACGCCAGACGAATCAGTCGACTCAAACTCGGAGGATTGGGCAGATTGAAAGGTTTGGACCCATACAAAACAAACACTGGACCTGCTGCAGAAAATGTATTTTGTTTGATGGAATCCGACGATGTTCCCTCATCCACATAAAACAAGCGGAAGACCAAACATGGATATGTTTAGCAGGCTGTCAATAGCATTCAGGTGTAGGGGAGTCCACCATGATCAGTGCCACCAGTGGTTGAGTCCAAGTGCACTACCCAATACAGAATCACCTTAACACACTGCTGTTAACTGTTTTGTGATAGAACGCTGGAAATGTAGAAGAAAGGAGAAGTAATTCTGAATGCATTCATCTCCATTTACCAACTGGCAATGCGAGCATTTTCCATTTCTACAAAAATAGGGAAACATGTAGAAAAATGACTTCAGTCACAATATTTCAGAAAATTGCATTATTTAATAAAGTAATTAACAAAAAAATGGAATGGCATGTGGTAATATCCATCATACATACTTGATGCTTATCTGTTAAGTGACCTGTGATGAATTTCAGATTTTAAACAGACATTCATTGGGCGTGGCCCAGGTGACCCCACTATTGGTTGGCCAAAATCCCTTTCCTGACATGGTGAAGGGATAATGGTAAGGCCAGCATACAGTTAGCTGTTATCATACCATACCATACCAGTAAAAATGTTCTGCTCCAACGGACCAGACTAGAAAATAAGCAAAGCCAATTCAATGAGGAGAGCTGAAAACAGCTGACGCAAGACAACACTACAGCCGATACAGTACTTATGCATCAACACATTCAACAGTGACACACAGCCAGTAACGTGTGTGCCGCATACGGTGTTCACTTTACATTTGAATCATTCTGCATACAATTGGTGCTCCTTATCCGTGGGATAGCAGGCGGCGTAGATGTATAAAAAAATACTGATATGATGAAAAGAGTAAATGTCTGTTGGGCTCAAGGGATTTCCTTTGATTTCATTTTCCAGCATCCGAGCCCTAAGTCTGTAGCGACTGAGTCCGTGTAACATCTCAGGACATAGTCAACAAGAGGCTTGGTGGCCGGTGGCCGCCAGCTTTCCCGTTGTGGTGTTGAGAAACCTCGGCCAGGGCTGAGGTCACTGTTCAGGCCAGTAGGTGGGCTATCTTAGGGGGATTTGAGTTTTTTGATCCGAGGAGAGGCTCCATTCTCTGCTTTAAGAACTCCGTTTTCATGGTGACCAACTAGCAGGAGGGGGGAAAAGTGAGAAGTCAGGATCTCTACTAATGTAGCAGATAAACATTCAACGTTCATCAGGACAAATCAAGAAAGCAGGGAATGATGGCAGTGGGAAAAGTCACATTTATACTCACGTGAGTCTCTCTTCAGCGGCCGGAGGGGTTGTTTTGCGGCAGCCTTCTTGCGGACAGCCTGTTCGTGTCTGAACTCCCTCCAGCGTCTCAGCTGGAAGCGGATAAACTTCCAGAGTAGCCAAGATTGGGTCAAACATACCAGCAGTAGAACGGTCATCCTGAAGGGGCCCCAAGGACAGAAGATTAGTGCAATTGTGTGCTTTGGAAAATGCATGAAGTAAGGTCTGAACAACTTTCTTTTTTTTTTTATTTCTCAGGCTTTGAAAGCAATGGACACCAAGGCAACCACAATTTAGTTTGGTCCAGTTGCCCCGTTTGCAGCCAAGTCAAGTAATCTGCTAGATATGTTGTCCTTGGGGAGATATCTTTCAATAGAGTTCTTAATAATCATGTAAACTGCAAGTACAGCTAATTGTTAAGCGTGACATGTTTTTTCTCGCCATGTCATATTTGGTCAATTGGTGTCAAATTCCTGGCTACAGCTACTGAGAATTTATGTTGCAGACCAATAAAGACATTAAAAAGTTAAGGTTCTTCGTGGGCGCCAAGTGTGTTTTTGACTATACAGTTGTCACAGTAGCTGTAAAAATTAATAGCAGTGCCACAAAATAATTCAGTATCCACAGATGTTGGCCGTAGGTCGTTACCTTATCAGCACAGTGTTGAAGTTGCCCATCTCCCAGTCCAGCCCCTGGTTCTCACTACGAGCCAAACCAAACCCAACAGCCAGGAACATCAGGGTCAGAGTGACCATCCGTGTAAACACAAAGCTGATGGCCCACATGTCAAACCTGAAGCACAAACAAAACAACTATTTGTCATAGGAACATATCAATAAATCTGTAAAAGTCAAGTCATAGCGATAAAAGACAAAAAAAAAAAGACTAAAACAGTGAGGTTACTGACATTTTCTGATGGTTCTCATCAGTGAAGTAGAAGAGTCTGGCGATGTGAAAGCCCAGTTCTGAGACATACTGGAGGAAGAGGAGTACCAGACCCACACGACTTAAACTGAACAAAAAGAGGAAAGAAGCAGACGAAAGATAAGTTAAAGCAAGGAAAATCATCCAGTGGTGAACATCCATAGAGGGTTCTGAAACCATTTACAGTCATTTACATAATATCAGTAGCAGTAAAGCAGAACAGTGCAGTGAAATCTGGCGCTGCAGATAAATTCCGTGGAGTTTCAACCTCAAACTAAACTTCCTGTTAAGTCGTTTCTCGCTCTCTCCCACATTTGAATTTTGCAGGTTCTCAAGAAGAAAGCTCCTTCTGCTGGGCGCTTACTTTAACGAATAGGCTGCAGCGATGTGCAGCAGGTACAGACAGATGTACTGGAGCTGACGAGAAATCTCCTCCTGAAAGAAAACAAAACAGTTGCAAATGATATTGCTTTTTGTTCTTTGTCATGCTCTGTCTAATGTGCGTACATGCAAAACAAACACTCATTCCTGTACTTCTGTCTTTGTGAGGACACTCACTGACATAGTGCATTCCCACCATCACACCTACTTAAATGCCTAACACCCATAAATCTAACCGGAGCCTTAAAACCAAGTCGTAGCCATTTGAAGGAGAGTGGATCTTCCAAAATGTCCTCATTTACCCAAAATGCCCTTATACTCTGTCGGCCTAAATGTCAAATGGGTGCTCACAAAGACAGATGTACAAGCACACACACACACACACACACACCCCCCCTACACACACAGCTTATCTAGTCACACTCCAAAACTCATCCAGTTCCCAGGGCCTCCTTACTGACCTTGCGTACTTTCTGGAAGTAGAGCTCCGGCAAGGCATGGAGCCAGTAGGCCAGCTGAGTGAGGTAGAAAAACTTCACCTGAAACCTGGAAACACAGACAGGCAGAAGGGAAGTAGGAGAAAGGGGGGAAAACGGCAAGAAGGAGAGAGAGAGAGAGAGTCGGTACAATTCACACAGCTGCCACAGTGACACATTCCTAGTTTGATTAGGCTCCCATGACTATGCAACTGTTAAACACCTTTAAGATACCTGATTAGGAGTAGACACAGCTGAGTAATCCAGCAGAAATGTCCCTGTTTTTAACGGTGTTCAATTCTTTATTCATAACTCTAACGCATGTTAACACGGCTGGTTAGTTTTGGCTCTGTGTGCAGTCAGAAAATCACGGTAAGCTACAAACTACAGGCGGTAGCCCAAAGCTGGATTACCAACAGACCAAATCGGACAACCTGGGGCCCCAATGTCCCTAGATCCACTGCGTGGTAATTATTTAGTCGTTTATAGCATTAAATTACAATATGAAATCCAGCATTTTCATAGAGGGTCGAGTCAAAATCTAGTTTTAATTGCAACATTTGAGTTGATATCAAACATATATAGTGCATAGTATAACCGGCCCTGGGGTAGAACAAATAACGTAATCATCTAAAACTATACATTTATTTTCTAATAAAAAATATATCACTAACAGAGCAAGTATCGCATCATTCATACCTGAGGTGTACATGGGGATAGTTCTCCCAGAGACTGCTGAGATGAAAGAGATATCCTTCCTGTGTGGAGAAATCAAAGACGAGAACACTTTATACTGTCTTTCCTTTGTGTGCGTGTGCGTGTGTGTAATACACTATATCCTTGACACGTCTTAAGTAGTCACTGAATAATCTCACTCACCGTTATGACGATGTACAAACTCCACACACTCGACACCAAGTGAAACACACACAGCTGACCCGACTCATTGAACTTGGTATTCTTGCTCTTGGAGAGGTGGAGACGCCGGTTCACTTTCTGCAACACGAACAATACAAGAGATCATGTGAATGCAACTGGATCCGGTCACAATGGGCGACCTGATGACAGCTGAATGTGTCTACACAAGGAAGTGTCACAGTAAAATAACTAGGACAAGAAAAGAAAAAGAAAACAGCAGATACTATTTGTGTCTCCTCTGAAGTATTCCTTTCAAGACACTTTGGAAATCGTGGTGATGGTGCTAAAATAAAACCTCATTCCTCCTCCGCTGGCCTATTTCTAAACAATGACACAAGGGCTCATACCTTCAGATGGATTAAATTCTACTCTCTCTCTCTCTCTTCACAACTCCATTCCTAAGAGAACTGGAGCAATGTCTGTCTGATTTAGTCTGAGAAACAGTCAATTTGCTGCTCTTTACGTTTTTTGATACGTTACATTTCAAATGGTTCAGTTTCAAATGTCCTTTTAGGTGCAACTGGATGTAAACACTTTAACACATTCATCAATAGCATACTCTTACTGAGGAAACGGTAAATAGGATAAGGCATAGGGTTTTTAAAATGTAGCAGTTCTTTCCGTTTTTCCAAGAAACATCCTAGAAAATGATTGTCTGATAAAATAAAGCCTTAGCCTCCTTTTAGTATTTACTCATTGCTGTGCTTCTCTACGTCTAACCCTCTGACAGTATATTTGCAGTATACTGTATAGAAGGACCTCTTTGTGTGTCTACCATGCCCCCTCTTGTGATGCATTATGCCACTGGGTGACTGAGTACTTACATCCAGTAGATACTCCTGCACTACTGCATGGAGGATGATGGCGATGAAGAAATAGAAGAGGATGGTGGCAGAGTCCTTCCATCCGTAATGGTAAAACGTCACCTCGCCCTCTAAGCACACATAGGAGGGGTTAAACACACACACACACACACAATACAACGCGTTTACAATGAGAGGTGTGTTAAGCATCCTGGAGCTATGTAAACTCGGTTTAAAAATCTGATGACGTTATATGCAGGAACTGAACCGTATGAACTGTAGGATTAGCCATTGACTGTGAATTAAAGTTAGTATTTAATAAGAAATCCACAACTGCACTGCATACCTGGTGATAGTGTGGTGACGTTGTACTGAGGCTGAATGAAGAGTATGGCCGTCTTGGCTGTTGTCTGGAAATGGGATGAGATGGGAATTAGTATTTCATAGAACATCAAATGGCCAGTCTTCGAGGTATCATTCAAGTATGTAGAGTATGTGGGTATGTGTCTGTGCCTGTACTTGTGAGAGCACGAGTGAGACTCCTAGCTTTTCAGAATGTATAATGATGTTTATAATATTGTCAGTCAACCCTCCCCCGTGGCATCATGACCGACTGGGAGCTGAAAGAATCTGTCTGTGTTGACTCGGGATGTGGAAACTGTAACAGAGCTTCCCAAATTATTCTATGACAAGCAAGTTTCCCAAACCTTTTTTAGCTTAAGACCACTTTAAATGTAGCGATATGTAGCCGCAGCCCCTTGTCACAGGTCTATGTAGCTGTGACTAGTTCAGTCAAAACGGAGATTTTAAATAGTTTATTCTGAGTAACTTTTGGAGGCCCGAAGAGGTAGAACTATCCAGTATCTCACAAGACAAATTTGTCTTCAATTATTTTTGCAATTAATTGAAATGTCATTTATTCTACATCACATTTTCTCAGATCATTTATGGAATATTTTGCTTAATAAATTATTGAGGCAATTCAAATTGTCAAAATTGTTCAGTTGACTAATTGACTGGTTTTGACGATCGTAGAAATGTCATGTTGTGTCTCAGATGTCTTTCCTATCCCATTTATCAACTTTATTTATTTTATTTATTTATCTTCACACCCTTGGGGACGGAACATAACGGGACTTTGATAACATTTGGTGTAAAACAAAAAACAAAAAAAAGAGTCATCCTTTTGATAGCACGTAGCGTAACCTATTAGCTTTAGAGACAACCTCATTAATAAAGTCACTGCATGTTAAAACCCCTTCAGGTCAATGCAGACCTTAGAGCCAGCAGCCACGGCGCAAAGATTGAGACGTGGCACTTAACTATCACCGGCAAGCTCGCGACGAAAAGTCATACCACTTCCGGCTACGCTTTTAGAAATAAAAGCCCTCACCGTCGGACGTCTGCTGAATCACATTCCAAGCAACAGCGTCGCTTTTAATTTGAATGCTGATAAATGCTGTACTTGCTGTCTTAGCTGGACTCCCTGTGCTAAATGACAATTATCAGAATCAAAACGTTGCAGCGGTCTTTGCTGGGAACTGGAACCAAAAGGGTAAAACATACAGTTCAGGAAACGAATAAGATACATTGTGTACTATATGAGGAGACTGGTATGGCTGTGCCATAACTATTTTTGAAATAAACTTTTAAGTAGTAAAGGGCAAAATACCGATAACTTTGAACATATCACAGTTTAAGTAGCAATACACGTGTAAAGTTGCAGTTTATACCCTGCTGTTTACAGCTGTTACTGTGTGGATCAGTTTTAAATCTTACGTTGCTACTTTGACTACAAACCGAGTAAGATTCTTTGTTCATAAAACTTATAAAAAAAACAACGTGAAAAAAACTGCAGCAAGCAGCCACCATATCCGCGGAACTGATTCCACTGATAGAAAGCGCAGATGCAGTCAAACAACAAGTTTTTTAACAAAAGCAAAAGATCATTTCGACCGAATAAGTTTCCGCTTCGCACCAAGTTAACGTCTTTGTGCGTGCAGCAGGCTCTCCGTCTTAAAACAGCTGAGAGAGACGAGGGAAGAAAGAGAATCTGGGTTCATCTCACCTCAAACATCAATCCAATCAAAACGAAAATCACCAGACTGAAGACGATGTCGGCATGGTTTTGAATTAAGAACTCCTGGCTGAAGAAAGGGTAACTCTTGTTTCTCCGGCGGAATGCCATCTTAACTCAATGCTGTTTTCCCTGCTATTTTATAAATCTCAATTTTTTTTCTGACTACGAAGTTCAGGAGTTAACTTTCTCACTGATTTACGCATGCGCGACTTCTTAAAGGGCGCGTGCCATACATACCTTCCTTGAGGCCGTCTACCGTTTAAACAATAAGTAGTCTATTATGGCAAAAGGCCGTTTCAACCTGAGCGGCCATCGGTGGTGGAAAGTGAGTATAGTTACTCAAGTAATGTGCGGAATAAAGTACTATTTTTAGGTATTTGAACTTAACTATTTATGTAATATTTTCCATTTACGCTACTTTATAATTACTCATTTCAGAGGCAAATATTTACTCCACTACATTTATTTGATAGCTTTAGTCACTTTACAGGTTTAGATCATTAATACAAATTAGATATCAACTAATAATTTAATCAACTAATGCTTTATTATAGATTAGGCTACCAAGAAATATATTAAGTCATTGAAATTAGCTTCACTTGTACCAGCTGAAACATCAAAGTAATGTTTACATTAATGCATCACTAATTATAATCCCAAACTGTAATATACATTATTCTGAAATGGGCCACAATGAGAACTTTTACTTCTGGTACTTAAAGTACATGTTGGTGCTACTTAAGTACGATTTGGAATGAGGATCTTTACTTGTAACAGAGTACTTGTACACTGTAGATTTGCTGATTTTACTGAAATAAAACATCTGAATACTTCGTCAACCACTGGTGGTCACAGAGCAGTGCACATCCTAAATGCTTAAAAACAATTCAACTCACGACAAAAAAAAACAATATTTAAATGATGACAAACACTTGTACTCCAGTCACCCCAATATGATGGTTATTTATTGCTTATTTAAAGCCACCAGTGGCCTTTCACTTCACATTTCAAAATTTCATAAAGAAAGTCACCTGCAAGAGAAAAGCCAGCATCATCTCACTGCTTTGTTTGTAGATTTCATCCCTTTGACAGAGCAGTGATGAACAAAACATACACGTGTGCCCTAGAAATAGCATCAAGAGCACATACAAAAAGTCACTACAAGTACCTCATTAGCATATTTTCATGTTGTTACACATTACACATTTGAAAGCTTTTGAAGTCAGTGCCTGAGATGTTTTTTTCCCCGACATAATGTAAATTCAAAAGACATTTTAGCGATTACATGGTCAACATGTAAATAAAGATAAAACATCAAACACAGTTTTCACCAGGTTGACACACTAGCCCTGCTCAAAGCAATGCCAGTTGACATGATTGATTATACGAAAAATACAGTTTCTTATTCTCTGAGGGGACCGGGGATTTGTTTCTTTACATGGCGATAACAATAAATCACAGCAATGGACATAATGGTACAGAAGATAATTGTGCTTTTAAGAAGCCGACGAAGCTCCGGCTTTACGCTGAGATGGTGACGATTCAGAGGTCAATAGTTTCTCTATTCGCATAACTGCTGGCAATTATTAACATGAGTAACAGCAGTTTCGGTATGTAATATAAGACCTTAAAACAGCTGCACGCTTCTAATGACGTTTTATTGATACAACTCATGGCTACTTCCTCAGTACATGGTTACAAGCTGTCAGAAACAGTGTTCACTTCGTTGCACCGTATAATTCTTGAGGCTTAAGTTAATTGCTACCAAAAGAATAGAAAACGCTGAGTCAGGTAGAAGGCGTGACTGAGCTCCGCATACCACCTGTTTGACCAATCAGCTCCTTTAATTACCTTCGTGATGTCTGATGAAAGCATTGCTGAAGCTTTCAACTCTGGGTGTCCGGCGATCGGGAAAGGCAATGCTTTTAAAAAATAGTTCATGATTTGAGAAGAATAAAGGCCAGTTTAGCATTAAACCAAAGCACTGTGCCCCACAGTGCACTAAATATATTGACACAGAGAGGTGAACTTTCTGCCAGCAGATGAAAAAGCAGCCGTCCAAAAAAAAGCTGGTGTACTCTTTCCCTGATTCTGTCTTTAGAAACCTAGAAGTTATCGTCCTCGTCTCTCCGTGACATTATAAGCTGCCTCCTGGGACCCGTGAGGTGAGGGACTGTAGACGGGGAGTTCAGCACTCCGGAGTCCAACTTAGGAGTGGAAGTGCAGTGTGGCCCCACCCGGCCCATGAGCCCGCGAATGTCTCTGTGAAGGGCCGGATCGCTGGGGATTGAGTTGAGGCGCACCCCTCGTTCCAGACCCCCTATGTCCCGGTCCAAACGGGGGTTACTGGCACTGCTGGGGGACTGAGGATCAGCGCTGAAATACAAGGTTGAACTTGACTCTGTAGGACAGAAGTACGGCTCTGGGCTGTCTCCAAACACTGACTTGCCCTCTGGTGAGCTCCGTTTGAAATCCGATGTGGGCGACTCCATCGGGCTCTCCATCTCCAGACTGTCGTCCTCTTCTTCGGGGTTTTCGGTCGATGTGGGCTCGCTCACGCTCTGGAACTCGTCTTTGCAGTCGGAGAGAGGTGCCAGGCCTTTCCCCTGAGAGTCAGAAGTGGAGACCCCCTCGCAGCTGCCTCCTGCTGTGATAGTCATGCCCTCGTTGCTCTTAAACTCTTGGATGTACTCCTCCATATCCAGTATGGCTGCCGCTCCGCCGGCCCCATACGCTCTATTGATCTTCCCCAGGTCTCCTGTTTTCAGAGCCAGCCGGATTAGGAGCCAGTGGTGGTGGTAGCAGGGACAGGAGCTGTTGGCCCGGCCCCCACAGGTTCCCGGGTGCTCCAGCAGAGAACCAGCCACACCTGAGAGGGAGAAGCTGCCGTGGTTTTGAATGGAGGCAGCCGGCAGGCTTTTGTCCCTGAGAGAGAAAGAGGACTCCCCTCGTTCTATACACCTGCTGCCCATGTGGTTGCGGTTCGTACCCTGGGAGATCTCTGTTGACTTGGGGTGGAGGAACCTGTAGTATAGGACAAGAGAGGTAGCGCCTAGGAAACAGGGAGCAAGACCAAGTTGAATTTAGTACACTCAGTTTTACTGTTTATTTACGGTCATATTCATATCACAAATGACTGAAAGGCAGAATATCCCGCATATCTTGCATCTAATATCTTTGTTAAGGTGGTCAATTTGCAGCATATATAATGTTATTTACTTTTGTTGTTATTTAACTAGTAACGGGTTGTAACGGTATACCAGTATCACGGTATATAGTAGTATTAAAATGGACTGTTATCCTACAGTGTACATTTGCTTATCTACGGTATGGACAAAAACTGACATAAGTGAGTGTGTGTGTTAGCTAAAGGCACAATCACACACGAACACACACACAAGCAATCACATGATTTTCCTGGCGAAGACGATGATCATAGTGTTACACTGTGCTATTTTCCGAGATGGTAATCGTACTGTGAAAATGTCATACCGTCACATATCGGCCACATCGGTGTTTTCCCACTTAGAATCATTTTTTTAATCCATTTGAATAACCATAGGTGTAGTATTACTCAGATACCACAGAAACTATTAGAGGCATTGAACACCAAAGCGTCTGAGAGAAATCTGTTGCGTAAAACAGGGAGGGAAGGTAGCGAGAGTGACTCACCGAGGAGAAAGCTGCACAGCACAGTGGCGGGAAGGATCACGCTGTCCCAAGATGCTTCGCTGAGGAAGTCGGAGGCGGCCAGCAGCAGAGTGGTGTTCTCCACCAGCATGAACTGCAAGAGGAGAGAAGGTCACACCATCCGTCATCTCGGACAGCTTTACGTCATTGTAAGCGAAGCACGCAGAGGTGAGGATGACAAGGCAAACTATCTGCCAGTGTGTGTGTATATCTGTGTGTGTGTGTGCCGCTGCCCTGTGTATAAGTCATTGAGGCAGTACTGTATTTGGAATACAAAACAACACATTAGAAACATGGCACCAGAATCAAACACGGTGAAAAGGCATGTCTTACTGCATAAAAACTGGCCATGCGAAAGCGCGAGGGCCCATCTTTGACGTTGAGGAAGAGGAAGATGTGGACCAGCCCCATAACGCCATTAAAGGCACGCCAACACCATGGGCCGGTGCAGATGTCGGGTTGCTGTGATACCAGCCAGAAGGAGGCCGTGAGCCAGTGGAAACCTGGAGGTCAACGCATAAATAGACGTGGAGATACAAGCGTAATTGGGAATCCATGTGCAGAGAGGCATTAACAGGACATGCTGCATCATTCTGAGGATAATTACATCACTCAGTACCTTAAGTAAGCCTCCGCTACACAAAAGCGCCATGAAGCCTGCTGCTCACCTGCGACTCCACAGACCCACCAGTTAAAGACCCTGGCGAAGAACATGAGGCAAGTCACCCTTGCACCCAGCATGCCCGCCCTCCACACCAACTGGCACAGCAGGGCCGCTGGAGGCATGGCCAGGTGGCCCGGTCGTATCAGACAGCAGGCTCTGCTGTACAGCACCAGGGCCCAGGAAATAGACAGCACACACAGACCACAGCAATAGGCCACTGAGGGTAAAAAAAAAAAACAGAAGAAAGTATGAAAAACTACTTCCATCTCTTATTCAGACACTGTCTACAGGACTATCAGTTTACCTGGGGACATGATGCCCACATCGGTGGACACCACAACGTATGCCTGCAGCAGGCTCTGAGGCAGCGTGAGGATGAGGGCCTCCAGCAACCAAAGAGCAGCAACATCTGCCTGCTGCATGACAGCAGCTCCGAGCTCGGCTACTGAACCCTGCATGCGCAGCACAGACCTCATGCAGTCCCATAATCTGCCAGAAGAGGTAGACAGAGACACAGTGATACAAGAAGTGACACACAGTAACCTCCTGTTAAAAGGTTTCAACTATTTATATAACAAATCTTTTTTCGGTCTACTTGATAGCTCTGTTTCCTGCGATGGCACACTGGATTAAATCCTAACAACATATTGTATATATATGCAAATGATGCAGTATTTTGTAATGTAACATCTGGAGTTGCAAAGATCTTACCGTTTGAAGATGCCCAAGTGCAGTATGTGTATGACGGAGAGGTAACACCGCCTGTCATACCCGTCGTCATAGTACCATTTCATACTGAGCAGCTGAACAGCTGTTCCCGGTAGGAAAAGGCCGAGAGTGAGGCCCGCCCACTGCGTCTCCTCGTTCCAAAGGTAAAACCCAATACAGTAGATCACTAACACACGTACACAGAAAACAGATACAGATACACAAATGCAAGTTGGTATTAATAGTAAATGTGTTTCTATCTCAAGTGACATCTGTATGTTACAAATCCATATGATTAGGTGCAGCCTATCATATCGTAAGGTCATGCAGTTTTTAAATGAAACACATGAGACCCAGCGTGTGTCTATCGTGTGAGGATTTGTGGCAAAGACATCAGAGTCCTGCTGTGAAAATAACACATTGATATATTTAACGTCTGATTATTCAGTGTCACACTGACTCCAGTCAAAGCAGCAGCATCTTGTGTTCTTTTTTTAATCTTGTGGGAATGGTACACCTGCTGGAGGCAAAGTCACACTTAGTAGCCTACACATCCAGTCACCTCATCTCTCTCTGTCCTGCCCTTGCTCCATTGATCTGCTGAGTCAGGGAATCATCACACCTGACAGTCTCTGCACAGTGTTTTCAGTACAGACTCCAGCAGTGCATGAATTGAACTTTAGTATTAATAGTAATAACATAAGTATTAATAAGCTATTTTAATAATATGTTTTTGGAGGTGAGCATTATTGCTATGTATCAAGGACAAGCCTTTACTGCGGATGTTTTTTCATTTCTTTGTCGGCTCTGTGACCCTGCTGAATGACCCCTGGAGGTCCCGGGGACCTAGCTTGGCTAACATTAGGCAATGCCAATGTTACATAGCTGTGCATTTAAAAAATAAGCTAGCTTTGTCAATTGCCAGCGTTTCCAACCTGAACTACGGCTGCTCAATGGCTGAGCGACACGTTTTTTCATTCATTAAAGCCAACGGAACATTCTCCACACAAACACAAACAGTCCCCCCCCCCCCCCTCCACTGTTTTCATATTCAATTCCAGCTCGCACCATGCAAATCGAGCAGACCGCTTACGCGGCGAATTCTATGCCCACTTACGAGCGGTCCGTTCGGCCACGATAACCAGCGCCGACGCGCCGAGCAGAGCCGCCTGGCAGCATGCTATCCAGCATCCGCTCCGCCGGGCCGCCGACGGCATTCTGCGGGCGACCGCCCCAGCAGCGCTTATCATGATGCGGACAGGTGGGAGAGTGAATACACCGGTGGCATTGTCCTGGGCATCCTTCACCCTCTTCTTCTTCTTCTCCCGCTGCCTGCCTTCTCCTGCCCCCCCCTCTCACGTCAAAAAATATGTGACGTCACTGCGCGGTTTTAAAGGGGCACCGGTGTACCAGCGTTAACGGCTCACCTTCCATCCCCCTTGGGAACATAGCTCAAATGTTTCATAGGACATATATTTCTCTCGTCACACTTTGATCATTCAACAGAACGCTGCACAGAAAGTCACACAGCATGCCGTGCCAGGCCTTGTACCCCATTGTGTTATGATATTTGTATGTTTCTGTGAAGCATTTTTCTCAGATAGATATTCGGTAAATGTTCTTTTACAATCAGCTGTAAGAGTGCTATTCAGAAACAATCTAACATCTGTGTTTATATCTCAGAATAAACTGTAGAGTCATCTATTTGTGGTTGTAGTCTGTCAGCTGATTAATACTGATACCAAAATATGGAAGTACATGTACACAATTAGCAGCAACATCTTATTGATCGTGAAGATAATTTTGTTGTGTGTTCTTTTTTTCCAGGGTGAAGGGTAGACATTTACTGGTGGTTAGATTCCCAAAACTCATAACAGGTTTTTTATCTATGTCGCCACATAGACACACCTCACACACAAAGGCAAGTATGTACATTGCATGCAAACAAGTGAGGTTTCTTCTGTGTTCACTTCAAAGCTTAGCTCACTGACAATGCATAGTTAAAATAGTAGGCTTAAATACGCACACACATATAAACAGAAACTTGACAAACTTGACAAACTTGGTTTATGAAAAATCACATGTTGTTCAATGAAGCTGTTCCAGAGATGCAAAAAAAAAATGCAGAAAATGTCACAAATCGCTGTTTTTATACATTTGAGATTAATGTTGGCAACAGAATAAATTAAAAAAGATGTATACATTAAATCAATCAAGTCATGGGTCCGAGGCCATGCGGGTAATGTCTTGATTCTTCACACGCTACAACCTGTGTAGAGTATGGGCAAGACAATCCATGATTGAGATAAGGCTTTACTTCAAATCGGCCAGTAACAGACAGCTGCTGACTTGACCTGTAAGGATTATATGGCTGGATTGGCAAGGCTGTTTTAAGGCTCTGATGTGCAGCCTGACTCCAGCTTGATGCTGGTTGAATGCAGAGGTAAAAGCAGATCAGCAGAACACTCCTTTGATGATTTGTAGTTGGTCAGCTCAGTCTCCCCTTGTTCGCCAGAGGTATGAGTCTCCATCTTCTTTATTAGGTCAAGTACATCCCCCTTGTCCATGTCGGCCTCTGCAGCCATGGCCCCGAGCTGCTCTGCCGCCTCACTCATGTCAAATCTTTCAATCTCTGCATTGACCTGGTGTAGCTCCTCTGGCGAGTGTCTGCGGGAGGCCGAGGGGGAGAGAGGACAGAAGCCTTGGAGGTGCACCCGGAGGCTGCAGTAGTGGAGATAGGCACAGGGACAGCAAGGACACCTGTGAGGTCGTTCTCCAGTGTGGAGGCGATTGTGGAGCTTGAGGTGGACAAATTGAGTAAAGCGGGCGGGGCAGAGCTTGCACTGGTAAGGCCTCTCACCTGAGTGTAGCCGCTGGTGGGTCTTCAAGTTGCTGGTGCTACTGAACCGCTTATGGCACACCTGTGTCAAAACAGAGCCAAGGAGAATATGTTTTAGAAACACATCCCACTGCAAAATGGTGAATTTCCTATTTTATGCTTAAATGTTTGAATGGATTGAACAAACTATCTACAACATGTTAATTAGTGAGCTGTAGAGGTTCAGGTAGGCAGACTTTGTAGTCTTCCGACAGAGTCAGGTAAGCTGTTTCTCCATGTTTCTTGTCATTATAATCAAACTGACTGCTGGCTCCAACAACATATTTATAGTACAGATGTTAGAGTGGAATAAATCTTTCCCAAAATGTCGATCAACATCTTTAATCTAAGATATAGTTATACCTTGCATTCATGGGGCTTCTCTCCAGTATGAACCAGGTAGTGTTTCTGCAGGTGGGCCAGCTGAGTGAAGGTCTTACTGCAGGTCTGACACCTGAAGGGACGCTCTCCACTGTGCACTCGCAGATGGACCTGAGGATTGCATGTCAGAGATTAGTATTCACCATTGATTCATTCTGTCAAACTCAAGAAACCATGGTGGCTGGTAAATTCTGGTAAGTTCTCAAAGCCACCGTATTTAGGCTTTTTCTATCCTTTTTTCACTAATGTGATGAAGAAGAGCTTACCTTAAGGTTGGACAGCTGCCCAAAGACCTTTCCACATATGTTGCACTCATACCGGATCTTTCCATTCTGCCTGGTGAGGGGGTAAGACAAGGTCTTGTAGCCGACAATCTGCCCACCTCGTTTGATCTTCCTGAGGTCCATTGCATCCTCAGTATTGCTTTCAGTGGCAGAGGTGGGTTTGGAAGGGAGGCAGTCTGAAAAGGCGGCCAAAGGTGAAAGAGAGGGCAGTGCTCTGTGGATTGAGGGGGCCATTGATGAGGCACTGGATGTGGCAGGTATTGTGAGGTCTGCGTGGATATGGCTGGGAGGAGAGTGTTCGAAATCTCTGAGGTGATCTGAGGGGAACCTGAGGTAGTTTGTCCTTTCGGATATGAAGTCCTTGTTGTCTCTGTGCTCACTGGTTGGTGAAAGAATGAGGTCTTGTTTGGTGTTGGATAGTGCAAGTGTCATGTCTTTGTGTCTGTTGGCTAGAGGGTGAAGGAAGTGTGCATAACCATCAAAAGGCAGTACATGAGATGAGAGTGTTAGGTGAGGTTTCAGTCGATCTCTGTAGTACGGGTATGAGTGAGGTAGAATGCTGTTAAGGCCCAGTGAGTAGTGAGGCAGCAGATAGGGAGAATGCCTCAGAGCAGGATGAACTCGATCATGCACAGCAGGCTCTTGGTAAGGTTTGGCTATAACAGGGCCTCGACTGTGCTGTAAGGTCAAGTGCAAACTGGAGGGAACCAGACCAATTCGAGCTGGTCTTCTGTCAGTCGGAGGGCTGCAGGATGGCAGAGGTGGTAGAGTTGCATATCTATGGCCATGGATGGATTCTGACTGGGGCTGGAATGGGTACGCAGCACGGGGACACGGGGGAAAAACTGCTGAGTGGTTGGTCTGAGACAAGGGGCTATCCAGACGTCTTGGGCAGGTAGTCAGGGATTTGGAAGGCTCGTCTCGGAGGATTTCAGAGACGCTGTGTCCTCGTTTCCCTGTTGTCTTCGCCTGTGCTTGACTCTCTTCTGTGGGACAAATAAAAAGGGAAATGAAATCAGAAACACGTGAAATCATTTTTAGACATTCAGTCACAGTATCATCATTCTTTTGAGTGACACATACACCCATGACATTAACGTGATCATGCACACAAGCTGCTTGTTAAAATCACTGTTTATCTTCATTTTCGTTGGTTCCCGCGGTACTCCAAAGCCTCATCCTGTGTGTGGTTGATAAGGTGTGTGTGTGTGCACCATCTCCCAGGCTTGCCCTGACACTCTATGAAAGTGGACACCATAGGTGAAACAATAGGCGTCTGATCAGGATACAGATAGCATGGAGTTAGTGGGTACAGTATGGTATTTGTATTAGAGTGCTGGCCAGTAGTTTCCACTATAAGCAGGACAGGATACACAGGCTAAGAAACTACGTTTTATGTGAAAGTGACTGATGAACCAAAGATTTCACCCAGATATGAATAAATCTAAGAGATGCTTGATGGTGTGACAAATATAGCCATCAACCATTGACCTATGAATAATATTTATTTTTAACTAAAGTCTACACACAGGTCAACTTTATGAAATCTGGATCCAAACCTGTATTTCATCAGCAATTCCCCCCACTCTCTACCCACGAAGTCACGAAGCGAGAGGTTTCACTGACTAACTCCAGCATAGTCGAAAGACGCAAACTGACAAACAGACGAAGACGAAATACAAAAGTATGCATGCACATTTCACCTACTCCTGGACACAATTGACGTCAACCCACAAAAACAACCCTTATCTACTGTGTGCTACCCCGTGTTCCCCTTCCCCCTCTCCTGAGAGGCCAGCTCTCTGCAAACAAACAGCTGACACTCAGTGAGATATCAATCTGTCAGCAGGTCGTCTTGTCGGGAAGTTCAAGTAGTCACTGGAGCGGTTCCTACTTCTCTTCCTCCTTAAGAGCCAAATAAATAAGAGGAGTCCTGCCAGAATACTATCAGCGCCTCAGGCAGCCTCTTGTGTGTGAGCGTGTAAATGAGTATTTTGGTGTGTCCATGCGGCCTCTCTGCTAGCATGTGCACTCTTTTGTGTTGGTGAATGAAAGCAACAAGCTTTGTGTGCCAAGGAGTTGCCAGCTGTGTTTCTATGTGGAGTTAAAAAAGGGAAACTGAAACATAGCCTAAAGTCCTGAAATCAGTCTCATCTTTCACAGGTACTGTGGCTATACCTGGAGACAGATCATCTTTGCTTTCAGGACTCCACTCTCCTCCTTTGTGTGTCCTGCTTTAACAAAAGGGCCATGGGCGGGACAAACAAAGAGTGTGTCAGTTGGTCTGCGCTTTGATTGGGAGCCTTACTCCACAATAACAGATGCGTCTCAAAGCTTGGGCACAGGAAGGGTTCTTGTTAACTTAAGGTGTCCAGAAACACTCAGTCCTCGCACTCATGTCCTAAGATAAGATAAGATAAGAAATTAATTTTACTCCGACTCACACACTTACCAATATTGTCAATAGCCAGCTGTCCCAGTGGAGGGTAGTTGCAGCGTTGTGCAAATTCAGGGCAGTACCACACCAGGAGCTCCTGGCCCAGCTGAAGTGGTTTGATTGTGTAGAAGTAGATTTCCAAACCGCTCTGGCAGGCAATCAGGTTCTGCTCCTCCACAGAACAGGCTGGGTTGACGTAACGCATCCAGTTGCTCCTCTCCTCGTTCAAACCATCCAGGATGTGGTGTAAATACCCCTCGGAGAAGACCTATATAATGTGAGATATAACAAGTCGTGGGATAAGTCAGTTGATGATGACATGCTCTGAATCTGAAACCATGATGTCACTGGTTTCCTGATGCCATTATGGTAAATGCTGAGCTGCTGCTGCTGACATATTGATGTTGCATGTGTTTGCTGCACACAAGTCATCTAGAGTTAAAAAAAGCAGCTCTGAATTAGTATTTCACCGTATGACTGGATAGTATTGGGTATTACTATCTCGCTCACTACGACTCTCACCTATCGCCTTTGTGGTGACGTATTGATGACATTTCTATAGGTCTATACAACTGTTCTTTATGCTCTCTGCTCTTTGAAGCCGGAGTGTCACTCGAGTCATGGCTGTAATGTTAACACATTGTCTGTGTTTTGGCTGTTGCAAGTTTTGGTTGGGGTGCTATGATTTCAAGGTTGCTGACTTTTAAACTGTAGAATTACACAGGCGCTTGTGTGTGATGGAAGATGTGCCTGTTTTGCTGATTTGTAACATAACGGTTCTCAGGCTCAAAGCCACTTCCTTGCTTAGTCAGTGTGAGAGTTTATGAGTCTGAAGAAGCGCAGACATATGTATGATGTATTTACTGGCAGCGATACCGCTGCCGAGAGAAGCGGAGAAAGAGGAGAACTGCTGCGTCACTGAAACCAAACAGCTGTGTGTGTGTGTGTGTGTGTGTGTGTGTGTGTGTTTGTGTGTGTGTGTGTGTGTGACCTCAGGCAGCCATGCAGGGAACTGGCAAACACACATTCACAGTGCATGCACATTTAAACCCATCTGATCCAGCAGCGTTTAAAGGTACCCAAGTATTGGCTGGCCGAGTTATACTTTCACAGGATGTCAGATGTTGACCACAACTGCTTACTCGTGCCACGCCACAGCCACAGCAGTGTCCCAAGATGGAGATACAGGATGTGAACACAAACCTAGACAAATTTGAGATTCACATGCAGCTCACTTACCCTCCAAAAGTACTTCCTGTCAGCGTCTTTCAGCAGCGTTTCATTGGTGTAGCTTTCCCCCACCAGAGGGCCGAAACGTGTTCCCTTCGGAATCAACTCCTTACTGGTCACCCCAAGCACCTGTTCAACAAGGAGGGCATGAAATCATCAAACAACAGAGTGGCTAACAAATTGGAGGCCTGAGCAAGCATCCGGATGCACTCAGAGCTGAAAAAAACATAATTAGAGGGATAAGATTCTTGGGAATACAGTCCTTCTTATCTGACTCTCCACCCCTTGCTGGTTTGTTAGTGATTAACAAAAAGAATCAAGCCAATTCACTGGAAAATTAAAATCTCCCGAAAAAGAAAATAAGCAACCAAGAAATGAGTTGTCATTGATATATATTGGCTGTCATGACAAATCTTACCCAGAGAAAAAAAATGAGAATTTTGCTTGACTGTGACAGAATGTGTCCGTTGCTTCTCATGCTGAATATTTCATAAGCCAATCGCCCATGTTATCTTTAGTTTCTCTACACTATTCAAATTTCACCACCACTCTTGTTCTACTACCTCCAGGTGTGAAACTCACCCCTCTGTGTCAAGCCTGCAGGATGTGGGAGAGAGGATAATGTATCATGGGCACACCCCGACCAGTCAACTACACTTTGAGCTCCAGGTTCAAATCCCCTAAAGCAATGGTAATGTAGTCTCTCTTTCATCTTGGAGCAATACTGGCATGGCGTATGCAGCTGGATCAACCACTACATGCTTAGTTCACCTCCAGTCTATCCAGCTAGTTTTACCCTCACTTTGTCAAACTGTGTCACAGATTACTGTAACGTATCCTGCTCTTTGGTGTCAACCAGACTCCAGACAGACCTCATTAGAAGGTCAAAGTGGTGCTACAGCTATTTTGCTTCAGACACCTATGCTAGGCTACTTCCTCTGATCTCACCGAACAACCATTTTTCATTTACAGAGGCTCAATCTTAATCCTGTGTGAGTAAAACCTAATGTTTCCTTTTCATGGATAGCCCACTGGGCTAATCTTTTATCATGTATTTACCATGCTATCTGCAATTTCCTAGTCCATCCAGTTAAACATGAACTATCCTCCACTTTAAATCCCTGTAACTGCCACCCACTTATCCCGGAAGATGGTTTATGGTGCTATCCGTAAGGGGAGGGGGGGTCCCGGTGCTGGTGCCCTGCTTTACGGTGTAATTGTGTGCTGCGACAAAGGGTTGGGAATCTGAAGTAGTTACTAATCATAGAGACCTCAGGCTGTGCGCTCAGGGGCTTGCCTTTTTCTGTCTTTGCCTCAACGCATTCATAGCAGTGAGGAAAGGCTGAAATTAGACAACAACATGTCAAGTATTTCCCGCCTGAGGATGGATGAGTGGATGGAAGGATGTTGGAGTGACGCAAGGAGTCGGTAGTTACACAAAACATAAACAACTGCAGTACATGCTTACATACCACTTAGATGTATTGGGATTATTCTTCCTGCGTTGGTTTTTGTAAGAACTCTTTTAAACTCCACTTTCTCTGAATTTGAAACAACACAGAGACAAGGAAGATGTGCTTTGCTGCGTACCTCTGCGGAGCTGTGGGAGCATTTCAGGGACAGGTTTCTGGGCAAGGATCTCTCGGCTCGTGTCTTCCCGTTGTTTTCGGGCGCTTCCTCCACAAGTTGGTCCTTCACGATGTAAGTGCACTTCTCCTCAAATTTATCCTCGCTCCATGATTTCGTGTCTGCATCCTGTGTCTCGGGCATCGCGTGCTGCGATGACCCTGTGCTTTGCGGTGAGCTTTCTGAGGTCAACATGGCTTCGGTGCACTGAGAGGAGGCCTGCAGAACAGATAGAGACTTAAAGTAGGGAAACGTGTTGTCAAATGTCCGTCATTCCATATCTAAAAAGAAACCCAAACAGATGATCTAATTGTTGCCCAAAGACACCTTTTAACTTTTCCTTTTATGTCAGAATATAAGGGAAAAACACAGACCAAACAAACAATAGCTGCAGTACCAAGGGAAGTGCACATTTGAATGGAGCTAAAATTAGATCTCAGAGTGAGATGTGACACAGAGGAGGCAGGGGCAAGTCTGGGATGTTAGGGAGGTGGCGGAGAATCTCCCTTTCCCATCAGCCACTACTACCGGACAAACAAACTTCAAAGTGGAACCTTCGTGCTTGCTGCCCCATTGCCCCCACTGTCCCATACATCCTCTCTCCAAATCACAAGCCCGGGGCTACAAGGGAGGTTCCTGTGCACGTCAGCCCCGGAGCAGGACCACTTTCACAAGGAAATCAGCACTCCCAGTGAATCGACCAGACTTCCTCTGAACTGGGACTTGGCTCTCAGCCAGGTATAAAGTATCTTTCTTTCATTCTGTCTGTTCCTCACTGTCTGTTCCTCACTATCCCCCCCCCCCCCCTTCTTAGGAAGATTGTTGTCAGCCACCTCATCTCTGACAAAGGCACGGTATCCCGACTGATGGGATGATAATGGTGAAATAGTGACAGAGAAGAAGATATAAGTATTGTGATTAAAAGACAGTGCTAATGTGTACCCTCTCAGAACTTCCTTCTTCAGGCTCATCAGTTTGCCTCTGAGATAGTGATAGATAAGTTTTGTGTGCTGCTTATATTTGGTAAGCGCTCATGTGACATCCTGAAGTAAAACCAAACTCAAGACATAAACTTAAGTGGAAACTGGGTGTAAAAATGTGTTCAAACAATTACGTTTAAACACATTTTTAGCCGTTAGCCTGCCCTAATGGAAAGACACTCCCCTTTTTGATATTTAAAAAAAGAGTTTTGTTAATTAATCAAAACTCACATCTGACATATATGTTCAATAGTGGCACATATGCTTCAAAATATCTCATCTTCTTCTCGGGGAGAGAAAAAAAAGGAATGCAGATAAAAGTGCAGAGAGATTGAGGTTTATGGACGACGTTTCCCCCTGTTTTCTTCTGAAATGTGGTCACCACAGCTGACTCGGAATGACTGTCACAAGTGTGACAGCTCACTCCGAAACCATCAAACCCAGTGACACAGCAGAAAATATATTCTGAAAAATCAAGACATGAGTCAACTCTCACAGCTGTATAGCTTGCTGGACAACATGTAACAGGTTGACTCTGGAAAGCACTCTTCACCTTACTCTGACATGATGTTCTACGGGACAGTGTCGTAACATTTCATACTGGTAAATAATATAGAATCATTAGAACAAGATCTATAAGTATCAATAAGATGATTTTGAGAGAGATGCATATACTTACTGTGAAGCCTTGAGAGGGGCCACACATAAGGCAGGCTGTCAGTGCCCTCCTTGAAAGCTTGACTGTCTATGAGCAACCAGTGGCTGTCCTCTGTCTCTTGTCCTCCGTCTCTCTCTGTCTCTCTTGTAGTCTCTCACCCGACCTCAGTATCCTGTGTACCTGCGTGTGACTGGCCGCGCAACTGAACACTCAAGTGTTTGACTCTTCCTCTTGCTTCTTGCATGGGAGGAGGGAAGGTGTGTGCTTGAGACACTGAGAGAGAGAGAGAGAGATACACTCCCTTTTGCTCTTGCTCTCCCTCCCCCTCCTCCCCTCTGCCCCATGACTCCTCCTTGGAGGGTGTTTGCGTGTGTGTCACTCTCTTGCCCCGGGGCGTTAGGCTTTCTCCGGGGGGGCTGTCACACAGCTATGTCCGGATCAGAGAAATACATCTTCATTTTCTGACAGTCACCCACTCCATCTCTGGGTGAGAAGAAGGCATATCTGCGTTGTGTTCGGAAGTCAAGTACGCAGCACAGAGGACATGAGGTCATTGTGGTGCTTGTGTAGTGCCAGGCAAGGTTTCAAAAGTTTTTTTGTTTTTTTTTAAAGACGCCAATTCTGCTCAATTCAGTTTCAACTTTTAATTTGTCGTCGGAGATCTTGTTTGCATATAGGTTCAAATGCAGCACACCATATTCACACCACTAACCACATAGAAGACCTGAAGTAACAACTCTTGATCTTCACAACTAACACAGTGCATGAAAAAGCTCAATTAGATCACAGCAACAGCTGCAGACTGAACTATTTCCACTTTATGTGTCAGTGGTGCCTGTTTGACTCACTGATACTTGCTAATGTTGATCTCCAGAGAGTCTTAGTAATAGTTTTGGAATGTGTAATCTGCCACAAAAAGGAATATATCACGTCTCTTTAAATAAAGAAGAAAAATCTCAATTCATTGTTTGGTTAATAAAACATCACAATGTCATAGAGCACAAGGTGATGTAATCAAACCAGCCCCATACCTAATACTAGGTATAATATTAGGACACTGTGAGAGTTAGTTTTACTGCCTTGAAAAGACTAGAACATAGATAAAATAACTTTTGTCTTCTGTCATTTTCTTCAGAGACTCTGACTCTTAAGTGATGTGGCATAATTCTTATATGCCAGAAAGTCAGAAAGTCTTTATTGTGTGTGATTATCATAGCATATCCTAAAGATATATGTATCCTAATACAAAATGATGGCTACTCAGAAGTGCAAACTGCTGCATCATTAAAACAACAATAATATGAAAAAGATAAAGAAGAAGAAGAAGAAGAACTTTATTTATATAGCATCTTTCAAATACACCAAATAAAATAAGGGATGTCATGCTCTTGAGATTTCGTTTAAAATCTGGCGACTGCGTTTTGGACACCCTGAAGCCGTGTAATCACACTGTTAGGGTAGGTTTTCTCCTGCATACTGGGGGGAAAAAAAAAATTGTTCCCGTGTTTTCACTTTCAGGAGACTTGCGTCCAGCTGTCCTTCTGTAATGCTCAGTGGGGGTGAAATCCAGAAGGTGTTGATACTTGTGTCATGCTGTAGGTTTATCTGTAGCCCGGCTTTCACGCCGGTCTGCTCCCCCGTGGTTCTTTTCTACAAAGGCAACGTTTATCTTGGCAGGCCGCCAGCCAGCTTAGGAATTCGGAATTTTCAGACTTGTCATCCACGCTTTTGACACGTGACATACTGCAGCAGCCATGTATGCGTGTCTGTGAGCTTACTTTCATCTTGCCGTGCATACTCTTTCATTCCACTTTCTCCACTTCAGGGAAGTTCATATTGCATTGCATGTGTCGAGTGGATTCTGTTCCTCATAGATTCTCCTTTGTTTCTGCTCTGTTTTGTCCTGTTTTTCATGCTTCCTGTCCCACTCATCACACCTGACCAAGCTGCTAATTAGGGCTGCTGACATGAGCCACCGTGTAATTTTAAATCCACTTCTCTCTCGCTGTTTTGCTCTTTCTCATTGCCTTCAGTCATCTCAGTCATCACCTTCTATTCAGCTGTCTTCTCCTCCACCTCCTCTTCCTCTGTAATGCCCCTCTGAACCTTTTCTTTACTACATATATTACTCATATATACTGTGTGAGTAATTCACTTAATGACAACATGAACTTTTCTTATGAGTCCTTGAGAGGCCTCTGAGCCGAGATTGCACTCAGAACTTTGGTTGGATGGTTTAGCATGGGTATACTGTATATTAGTTGGTATTTGACTTGGAGATATTTCACATGACATTCTTAGAATGACGGAGACATGAACATGACCGCTCAAAATGAAGTGTGTAAGGAAATGTAATATACTATGTTGGACAAGAAGAACAAGCTCACTAGAAACATTGATACACTATAAAACATTTCGGATAGCATTGCAGAAAATGGCCACTAAGACATTTTTGGGCAAATAAAACTAAAGCAACCTCTATGGTTAGATTTAACAATAAGAAAGGAAGATTTGTATTTTACAGTTTGCAGAAGTTTCAATAAACTAGAATACGGAGAACTGCTTGCACACAGGCTGAGGGTGCCTTCGGGGCCTCTGTAAATGTCGTAGGTATCTTAAGCCCTGTAATTTCTATGCTTGAGTCTGTACCTGCCTCGGGTCATTTCTCGCAGCAGGACTAAAGGCGACCACTCCTTCCCCGTCACCTCCCCCGAGGATGAGGACAATGCTCTCTGGCAGACCTGGCTGAGGCCATTTTATAGCCCATTACAGCGGAAATCTTTGACGCTAACTCCACCTCTGCCTTTCTTTAAGTTTTATGGCTGACTCGAGGAGAAATATTTCGCATTCTATCACAACTATCTTCTTGTCATAGCCCCCTACTCTGACCCATGTCACCCTCACTTTTTCCCCCACCATACTGTGCTGTTATCAGCTTGTCAGCCCTGTCAGCTTCCCCGTTCCTTTTAATGTTGCTTTAAGTGATTTCCTTTACCATGCATTACCCTGCACTCTATTCAGCTTGTGGTGGGGAAATCATATTCACTTTATTGAAATAACACGAGCATTATGAACTTAATGAATGCATTTTGAAGAGAAAAACAGTGACGGAACTTGTCTCTCTCCATCTTTTTATCCCCTCCGTTTTCCACTTTAGGTGTGAAAGCAAATAAATGTCAGCACTGCACCACCCAGCTAGTCTACCAACCATCTTCCCTCAACCGGTGGATGATCTCCTGTTGACAGGCCAAGGGTTATTATCCTGGTTTGAGGGCTAAGAGGAATGCTACTGCACTTCACAACAGATGCCTTTTTAAATCCTGACAAAACCACCCACAGAGATGAGGAGAAAACGGTATCACCGTACTCAGCTGACCCAGAGGGTACACGTCTGTAACCTCTGAATGACAGGTAATGTCCAACGATGACGACAAAGCAAGGTAACACACGCGTGCCTGCATTCACACAAAGACAACACCTGCACACACAGTATTCCAGTATTTGCATTTAAATGTGCAAATAGAATAATGCTTATCTAACGCCAGCCAATGTAATTAAGTCACATATGATTTTGTATATACTTTGGCTTCAAATTTAGACCTACATTACCACTAAATGAGATCAATCAAAATCAGGCATTAGCCCCTTGATTTATAATTAGTTTTGGTCGAGTGTGAGGCTGACTGTGCACAGAATATGAAAGCGACAGGAAGGAAATGTGTGTTATACTCATGGGCCGTGAGGGTGTCAGGTTGAGGAGTCTGCAGTGTAATTGAAATAATTCACCTTCCAGTCTGGAACATTTGTCAAGTGTCATTCTGTCGCTCCCGTGTTCACAAACTTCGCTCTGGTTCAACCGGAGGAACAGCTGCTGATTAACACTGCTCTAGTGATCAGCTGCGATGGCCATAAATGGGGGTAAAACACATTATTGCTTTGGTAAACAGTATTGATTTGCATGTCACAATAACCATGTGCATGGTTCGTTGAGTTTTTAATTGCAGCTCTTCATCCTCGATATTGTTACATAAGACGTTCTGCTTGATATGAATGTGACAACCGTGCATTCCACCGTTCAGAGTTTTGTGTTTTTTACATCCTGCGTATGTTTTTATTCTACGGGCACTGACTTGTGATGAAGCTTTTCTGGTTCTGATACTAAAATAATGATTAGCATGAACGTTTTTTGTGACCCCGCAAATAGTTTCACAACATACTAACTTTTTAAGTGATTTCAACCACATCTCATGGTCTTCCTCGGGGGAAGGAGATACAACATGTAGCATCGCATGACCTAAGTATGGGACTTTAGTCACAACAAAGATTTCCTTTGTCCTCTCTGATCTTTTACCAGCCGTCCGCTGACCCCTGATGATGATTCTGGTGAATACCAGACCAAAAACTCAACCAGTAGATGTTGTCTCTTTTCCGGGGTCCTTACTGTTTTACCATCAGGCCCCTGATTTCCTTGACATCCATTATAATAATCCTATAGATTATCTGTAGATTATCACAGTTTGAAAACATGTTTGAAAAAACAACAACTTGATTTTACTGTGTGTAATCCTCTTTGATTCCTCCCCAATATTGAGAAATATATATATTTTTTTGTGAATATTAAAGTTTATTTCAATTAACCATTTTCGAGCATTCACCAAAAACACATATTCATGTTTAAAACACATGTACGAAGGCGGACAAATTGGAGTCGTTGCCAATTGGAACCACCATCCTCCGCTGAGAACTCAACCCACTGTTTTTGACCCTTGACTTCATCATGCCGTCAAAAAAAACTAAAAAACATCCTTTCCGGGTATTTGGTCTCAAGTGAAGCGTGTCCTTTTCACACACTTGCTTTCACTTCTGCCATTCTCAACAGAGTTACTAATAGTGATGTGACATTATTCCTTTTCACTGACCTTTGGTGAGAAATGCTGCAGATACTCTTTATTAAAGAGTCTTTAACCACTTTTAAACTCTACCAAGAAGTCATACAATTATTGCCCAACATTCTTTGGCCCTTTTTTCAGCTCAATTTCACTCAAATTGCAGCTCGACAGTCACCTGAAAACGTATTGTCCTCAGTGAAAGAAAACAGTTTTCCTACTGAACACCAGATTGACTGACTTCTTTAGGAGGAAGTGTCAGACCCCCAGGAGCCGCACCTGACTGTATTAAAAGGCTTTTGCATTGTTTTGTCTTCCTCTTAAGGCAGACTGTATTAATGACCAGCACTGAGACACATCATCCAGGAACGATGCAAACAAATCCGCACACGTTCACTCAAACACACACAGTTTAAGACATTTTACCTTTGACCCAACTAAAGAAAAAACTGGTACTATTTAGTGTAATGAAGTTACAAGAAATGAGGACTCATACTGTGGAATTGAATGCATTACTTGTGTAGGCCTGGTGTTCTGTGTCTCTCAGGAGCAGCTAGCTGATTCAGCTCAGCCGTGGCTAGCTTGCTGATCTCAGATTCCTGCCATATTTCTGGATGGCCACTGAACAAACCGAGGTGAACCTGATCCATGCTGTCACTGTGGCACAGGGTAGAGTTTGCCCTAACTCTCTCCCTCTCTCTCTCTCTCTTGAACACACACACACACACACACACACACACTTCCTCCCTGATATCCCAAATAAAGACACAGCAAGACTGACTGTGACCCCTACAATGAGCTGATGCAATATGCTTGTATGTGCGTATTCATGCGTGCACATTCTTTACGGCGTGCCTCTTATCTTGTGTGAGTGTCACCGATCCCTCAGACTGTAGTAACTGTTACTGACATGGATCACCTGCATAGTTGTTTCAGATATCTTCATCGGCTCAATACACTTTTTCAAAGAAAGGATTAAGTTAAACCTGTTCGGAATAGCAGCAGCCTGTCGCTGCATCAATCATGATGGGAAAAGAGTTTTCATTGACAAAAATGCTTTCAGTATCATGTAGACTCTAATAGTAGCCTACTTCAAATGCTTGAAGGAATAGTTCCACATTTTGGGAAACAGGCTACGATTAATTGTTTTCCTACCGAGTTAGATGAGAAGATCGCTACCACTTTAATTATTGAGAGTAGTATCCATCTTCTCATCTAACTGTCTGCAAAAAAACAAGGATTTGCATATTTGTCGGACTATTCCTTTAATATATAGCCTATGTTTAGCATTCAGGGAGTGTGTGTTGATGAGAGCCCCGTGCAATACTGTTATCCCTTCATTGAGCAAGAGCACAATAGGAGTTCGATACAGTGTGTTTAAATGGTTTGAGTCGACTGCTCAGGAATGGCGTCCATTATAAAAGGGGAACTTTACTACCACTCGGTGACAACATCAATGACATCACCAGGTGCCACAGAGTCTGTGACTGACACTCCTGCACAGACAAACACTCTCTCTATTTTAGGGCCATTCAGACAGCGCTGTCCTCCACCTGTCTCCAGTGTTACCTGCCCCAGTCATTACCAGGGTCCCAGATCCCCACTGTAAGTGCACATGTCAACAGTGAAATTACAGGGCACGCACACACACATATTTGTTTTGCTTTTAAAAGGGTAATATCCGTCTGCACGCAAGCGATACATTCATTTTCCCCTCCTCCTTTTCTTTTTTTGACAAACCCAGAAAACAAAGCAGGTGAGGTTCAAAGACACAACAGAGAGAAGGACATGAAGAGAGGAGACGTGTAGAGTTGATGGACACACATAGGTGGTGTGCGTTTGTGTAATGACAAGGGAAAACTCAGCCCTGTTCCTCTGGACCGTTCGGACTTCAGCTGATTACAAACCAGTGTCATTAGATCTGAGCTTTGTTCTCCCGCTAAGTTGGCTCTGGCCTGACTAATTAAGACAAGAAAGTCTCTTCAGATGTCTTAGGTGAGAGTCTATGTCTGTCAGTCTTTGGCAACACTTGAGGTTTGAGTGTTGTGGGAAAGAGTGCCCGGACAAGTTTGACGAGGAGGAAAACACAGTGCCCGAACACAGATACAAATCGCTTTGACTGAAAGATTGAGATCTATTTTCAGACAATGAAGTCAGCATTTGTTTTTACAGTATAAATATGCCCTGTTGCATGCACACGCACAACTGTTCTTTTATGCTCACCTCTTTCACCGAGTCGGTTTTGGGTAACCTGAGTGCTCTCTTTCCCTTTTCAACATGATCACTACAAACAATGACAAACTTCCCTTCTCCTCTGGCTGACTGACTGGACCTTATTGTTGCTCTTATCTTGTGTTTTCTGCTGAAAGAACTCATGACTGTATACGTCTGAATAGATACTGACAGAACCTTCATTTGCTGTGGCATTGCTGTCATCCTGGAGCAGACAGGAATGAAGTCACCACTGGACAACATTGGACTTGTTTGCAAAGTTCAAATCAAAAGCAATGGATGTTCTTTTGTCAATGATCCACACATGATGTTAGTCACTGTATTTTGCCGTTTTCAAGGTAACTGGCACGACCTAAAACATGAACCAACTTTACCTTAGTGAGCAAACATGCTGTACATGCATGATGACAAATGCATTTAGCATTTCCTTTCATTTGCGCACAAATCACATCCGTCTTCCGTGTGCACTATAATTTCCCTGACGGGAACCTCATAACATCCTGTTGTCTGAGGACATCTGAGGGGCCAGGTTGGAATGACCCTCCACCACATGACACACAGGACAGAGCAGAGACTGTTATCCTGGCCCCAGCTAATGACAGCCGAATGAGAGGCAGGAAGCTGTCCCCTGTGATCTCTGTTTTTAAAAGAGCCCTTATTATTGCTTGTGTATTGTTTCGTCGCGTTGGGATCCCTTTGGACTACTATCATTAAGTTAAGGGACTGTGACTTTAGCTTTTAGCTGGGGAGATATCAATAAAGAAACATGGGGCATCCCTTATTGCTGATGATGGTGTTTGTGATGAAAAATACAAGCAATACAACCCATTGCATTTTATTGGATGAAATTGCCACATTAAACTGCATTAAGCACGCTTGTGTCCACAATATATGCAAACGAGTCTCTCTGTTGCTCTGAACAAATCAACAGCAGAATAATAATAATCCATAATCCATTAATTAAATATTAAGCGTGAGAAGTTAAACTGTACTGTCTTTTACATTTGGAGTAGAGTCCTGTGTGTGTATAAACAACACCATAAGAGCAGGTATTAAGAAGCTTGCAAAAGTCTGATTGATATCAGAAAACAGTTGCAACTTGTTTTCCCTCCAAATATGATCTCACAAGGTGAACGTGTGTGGACTTACAAGAAAATAACTTCTCTGTGCATGTAAAAGCCACTGATTGACCTACAGGGCAGCTCATCTAGGTGCGTTAAACTGGTTTATTCAATCTCACGATGTGTTTTACTGTCACGTCAAGTCATCTCTTTTTGACTGCCATGATCAACAGTTTCTTCTCTGCGTCCACCTTTAACTGAGGTTTCACAGGAGCCACTCAGAGCGCAGTCGTGGAGATTTATGAATGAGTTAACCTTGTGGTAACCCTGCGCAGTGAAACACAACAGGTGGTCATTCTCCTTTGTCCGCAGCAACAGAGACAGGTGCTTCCGACTATAAGGGACAGATCACTGTTGACTCTGGACAATGGAGGAAAACAGTGGAACAAGAAGGTCTAATTCATGCATGGCCACTTCCAGCCCAGCCCAACTCTTTGTCAAACACACAAATGCATAAACCCACCCACTCTATGAACATAAAAAAACACCTCCATATTTCAATGGAAACACAAACACGCTCATTCAAACTGTCACTGTTTTTCCCTCCCCGGTTTGTTAAGGAAACAGAGGCATCAGAGGACAATAGTTCTGTGACCCATATCTGAGCCTGACATAGGCAAACAGGAAGAGATCCCCTTTGCATAGAGCAGTATTCCTGACTCCTAGCTTAAGGAAAGGAAGAAGAATGGAGTCAGGGGAGAGGGGAGGGGGGGTGCAGAGAACATCCTTGGACCAAAAACATCCACATTTCGGATACCAAGAGTCCACCAGAAGAGACCAAAATGATGACACCACCTGTGACACATTCTACCAACAACTACATTTTCTTCAGACAGAAAAACAATCCACCCGCACTCTGCTCCTCTCTTTCTTCACTTTCACTGGGCATTCACCCAAGAGAGGACCGTTAAGAACCTTCTGATCTACATCCAAATTCTGGCTCTGCAGCGTGACAGCTCTGACACGCTCCAAGCTGAGTTTGAAAGTAACAACACTTTGGAATCTCCTGGAGACATCTGACTGCATGATCCGAACAATGTGTTTCCTTTTCTACTGCGTAATTAAACCTGTTTCAAGGCTCTTATCTGCATAGCTGCAGAATGTGTCACAGAGGATTAACACAACACGTTCAACAAGATGGCCTGTGTATGTTACCATAGAAGAATAGAGACTGCAGCTTGAAACACATATTTTAAATGCAGACAAGATCAACCAAACGGAACTAAAGATTCCAGGTATTCACTTTTGGAGAGACGCATTTCTTAAAATGAATTATGCACTTCAGTGGATCCATTAATTTCCTCCTGGTACATGCTACTACCTCAGTGGGCCTTATCTCATGCCATCAGTCACTGTGTAAGAGTAGGTGCCAGTGATAATGATGGTCAAATCAGGATTGATTGATTAAGTAAGGACAGGAAGGAAGAGAAGGGAGGATGACATGCAGAAAGAAAGAAGAGTGAAGGGTTGACCCTTATCCTCTTCTGCCACGTAGATAAGAGTGGTGATGGAGATTCCCGGTGGACTTAGATAACCTTTACCTGAAGGTGCAGCTTCCCGATATGCAACTTTGCTATTTGCATGACTAGATTTTGTGGGGGGAAAATAGGGTCATAGTTGTTCCGTGGATACTTTTGCTTTATTTTCTAGATTTATTAACTGTACCTTTGTTTTCTGATCTGAAAGTAAGTGAATCAAGAACAACAACCAAAGAAAGGTGTCGTTCTGAGCTTTACTTATACCAAATTAGGTTAATATCAAATAATCAATAATTGAATAGTTACTATCCCCGAATTATAAGCTAAAAATAAATCACTAAAATGAACAACACACTAACAGCTAATCCATTAACTGTTTGAGGGGTGATGTTGGCTCATGCATAACATACAAATCAAAAACGTAACTTTTGAACATGTCTGCTAAATTTCCAAAAAGTTATTTTTGTCATTTTCAACCTCCAGGAGTCGATATGCAACAGTATGTAAACTGCAGCTACACCATGTAAAACCATGGGTTAATTAGTCACAGACTCTTTCATTTATTCATGAACGTATCAATGGGTAAATTAAATATGTGGCTTATTACAACGAGCCTGCATGTTATATTAACAGGAGAGCTCTCTTTTAGCCTCATTTATAAATGCACACACTGCCCTTTTTCATTATTCAGCCGATCTTCTGTGAGGTCTGTTCCTATCTTTCGTCGGTAGAGGGCGCCATAACAGTTGGTCTGATCCCACAACAACCAGCGGTATTCTCTTCTAAAACCTCGTTGGCTGTTTGTAAGCAAGGCAATCTGCCAAAATCTCCAGCGCCTTAAATTCATGTTTTATAGGAACCAGAGCGTTATTTCAAAAACACCGTTTCAGTCTCTGAGGCAGCTTTTTTTCTTACGCAATTCCCGAAAACTGTCCTCCAAAATGGCCTTTCAGTATCCACAGTCTGACCGTGACGATGCAGTCGTAAGTAAATGTGGCTAGCCTAGCGTGCTACTACGCCGGGGATGCTTCATCATCATGCTTTTTCATTCATCGGAGTGAGCGTCTGCTTTGTTACTATGCTAGTTAGCTTAGCCTGCTTTGACAACCCACACTGACTTTGTTGACGAAACCCACAGCCGGGGGTCCCCAGCGGGCCGTGACTCGCTAATGTTACAGTGTTTATTTGTAACGTTAGCTGACATTTCTTTCGCTGTTTGGCTAACGTTGTTAACCCTCCAGCAGGACGTGCCAGCTTGGTAGTCTGTCCTTGTTTTTGCCACACCTAAACGTACGTTAGCTAGCTCACAGTCGTTACTGTTTCACCTGTTTCAGGTGGATGGGTACCATGGGTCCAAAGTACCAGATCCATACAGCTGGCTGGAGGACCCGGACAGTGAGAAGACACAGGTAACGTTCATCCTTATTCCTGTTTATTGACATATATCTAGCTAGAATGTCAGTTTGTTAACTGAGGACGCACATGATTTACTGTTATTATTTTTGTTCTGATATTATGCTAATCTCGTGTTTTATGATTGATTAGTGGTACAAGTCACTCTTGCTGTTAATACTGGCACTGGTTGTGTTCTGCAGATAATTAAAGTCACTCATAATAACCAGTGTTCAGATTTGTTGATGTCACTGAATGATCTGGATAAATGAGTTGAGTAAAACCTAGAACCTGCTTTATAAAAACACCTGTTCTGGTTGTACTCAGCAAAAGTAATCAGATAAAGAGATTGTAGTACATTGATAAAACCTCTGGGTGTGTTGTGTGTTCCTCCTCCAGGCCTTTGTCAGCGCTCAGAACCAGCTGACGTTGCCGTTCTTGGAGCGCTGCGAGGTGCGAGACCTGTTCAAGGAGCGCATGACTGAGCTGTACGACTACCCCAAGTACAGCTGTCCCTTCAAGAGGGGCAACAGGTGAGCCACAGCACAAAATCGTGCTTTTGCACTTCAATAACACATCTGTATAGCGCATACCTGTGAAATTCGTTTGTACCTTAACTATTCCTCCCATCAAATTTCAGGTACTTTCACTTTTACAACACCGGCCTCCAAAACCAGAGTGCGATGTACGTGCAGGAGAGCCTGGATGCCGAGCCGACTGTCTTCTTGGATCCAAACACTTTTTCCGACGATGGAACCGTTGCCCTGCGAGGTATCAACAAAGCACTGTATTTTATTACAGCTTTCATTGTATTCTTTTACTTAACGTCTGCTCTCCCTGTTGTCTTTCATAAATTGGGCTGTTCTGTTCCTATTTTAAGGATACGCCTTCTCTGAGGACGGGGAGTACCTGGCTTATGGCACCAGCGCCAGTGGTTCGGACTGGGTGGAGATTCGCTTCCTGCAGGTGGAAGGTGCCAAGCCTCTGGAAGACCGCCTGGAGCGAGTCAAGTTTAGCTGCATGTCCTGGACTCATGATGGGAAGGGACTTTTCTACAACTCCTACCCAAAGCAGGAGGGCAAGAGTGACGGTGAGGTCAAATATTCAAACCCATAACTTTGCTGTAGCTGCTAGAACTATCCCTCAGATTAATATGTATGTGTGTGTATATATATATATATATGTGTATGTATCTGTATGTGTATGTATTTGTATGTGTATGTATTTGTATATATATGTATATGTATATATATGTATATATATGTATATATGTATATATATGTATATATGTATATATATGTATATATGTATATAT